>NC_079167.1:1716601-1914101 GCF_947568905.1 Ostrea edulis | reverse complement strand
TTCACCTACTGATGCTACATACCAAGTTTGGTCAAGATTGGCCTAGTAGTTTCTGGGGGAAAGTTGTTAATGGACGACGCCGGACGCAAACCAATAGCCAAAAGTCACCTGAGTGACTCAGGTGACCTAAGAAAAGGAGCGAATCGAGAATCTGATTTTAATAAGATTGGTTCCAAGAGAAAGCATTTAGTGCACTGTATAACAACACAGATTTGTCTGCAGTAAATGTACATGTATATCAATTTTTGCACTTTGGTAAGGGCATCACGTTTACAACAAGAGCTGCGATATTCATATTTAGGAAGTGTTATTTCAGTCACCAAGCGTGAAGAATTCGAAGAAAATTGAATAATCAGAGATTGTTTTTATGAAAAACAAACGTCTTTCCCGCTCATCCAAATTGAAAGTGCATCAAATGAAACCCCCTCCCCATAACGTACTGCATGGTATGGAGGAGAAAGCATGGACAGGAACATGGATATTATGAACTCTGATTAGCCATATACAATGTAGCAGGAGAAGTGTTCACAAACTATTTTACACCTTCCATCCCTCTTGGATACACTATAAATTTAATGATAACGATTGGACCCTCCTGTCTCTACAATTTGCACATCTACAAATGGCATTGAAGTCTTGTACAAAGTTTCAAGTCTATCGGATAAGCCATATAGGATAAGTGTTCACAAGCTATTTTAACATCCTCCACCCCTCTTAGATCCACTATACATGTAACTTTTAGGAAAATAGTTGGATCCTCCTGACCCGACAATATGCACATCCACAAATGACAATGAAACATTGTACAAAGTTTCAAATCTATCAGATAAGCCATGTAGGAGAATGTTCACAAGCTATTTTACATCCTCCACAACTCTTAGATTCACTACATTTTGGAAAATAATTGAATCCCCCCTGTCCCGACAATATGCACATCTATAAATGGCAATGAACTATTGTACAAAGTTTCAAGTCCATCGGATAAGCCATTTAGAAGAATTATTGTTCATTAGCTATTTTACATCCCCCCATCCCTCTTATATCCAACAAATCCATAGACCTTCTCTGGACGACTTTTTTCTGCAATCTTTGCATAGATGAATTACTGTTTGGACATACAATTGATTGTATCATCAATATCTGTGACATTGTGTAATGAGACGCCGTAATGAGGTCCACCACAACCTCTACATTTAGCTATACAGCTTTATTAAGCTACATACTTATTGTTGTATAAAGCTATTTGAAATAGCTTGATAAAGCTACGAGGTTTAGATTGAATTTCTTGAAGTGGAATGGCATAGCGAAAAAGTTGCATAATAATTTTTTAACATATTCATTTGATCCTCATTGAATTATAACTGTTTATGTGTGGCGAAAAGGGTATGAAAAAGACGTTAATGCAAAACGAACAATTATTTTTTTTTTTTAAATACTGAAATTCAAAACAAACAAGCTTAAAATAAAACCAACAGAGTCCGATGCAAAAGCAAAAGTCGTTAACTGAATTGACGCTAGATGGCGTGCAAAAATGACAAACATTATCTGCATTAACGCTAGATGGAGCGTGAGTCTATCTACGTAATCATTACATTTTGACTACGGATAATTCCGTTTACCTGATCAGGATATAGGGCTCACGGCGGGTGTGACCGGTCGACATGGGATGCTTACTCCTCCTAGGCACCTGATCCCACTATTTTGCATTGCTTATAGGAGTTATGAGATTGATCACTGTTCGTTATCTTCACCTTTCATGTGTACATAAATTCTGCGAAATTGCCAATCATGGCGGGCTCTCAGAACACCAAGATATCAGAAGCTGCAAAACTTTTCAATCTGATTAAAACCAGCTCCTCGATACACTCCTCCTTTTTTCTATATTTTGTCGCTACACAAGGGGGGTGGATGGATCCAAGAGCTGGTTTTAATCAGATTGCAAAATATGTATTTAGTTATTGTTTTTCAACCTCCTTGCTTCATTCCAATACAATCAAAATTCTAAAATTATAGATCCATATGGTCCAATTTTACTTGTCAAAAGAACGAAAACCTCCACAAAGATTCAATATCTTAATTTGGTCAAACTTATCTCACTCTAAACATTCGACAAAAATTATTGGGGGGGGGGGGGGGGGGGGGGCAAGACGCTATTGCCCCTGGAGTCCGAGAACAATATTTTTCAAACGATGAAATACTATATTTAAATATTAAAGAGTATAAGACTCTCTTATGAGTAACCATGAAATATAAGGTGATTCCACCCGAGGGTTGCAAAAAAGCTGTGAAACCCGAGGCTTTTACCGCTTTTTTGCAACCCCGAGGGTGGAATCACCTTAATATTTCATGGCAACTCATAAGAGAGTATTTTTCTCTCATATGTCTAGAGTTTTCCGTTTTCCTTGTGCCTAGCGACGCCATTTTGAGAATTTTCCAATTAATTAATTTTTCGCTATACATTAAAAATAACACCAGAATCGAATTCTACGACCCTCATTTTGGCAACTGCGTTGCCGACAAAAAATCGGCCGACGAGTGTATAAGTGAATTGCATTAGAGTTATTCCTCTTTGAATAAATCAAGAATCAGGGTGATGCGTGACGTAACTCGACAGTCCATCAGCGCGAAGCATTTTGACAGACCTAATCAGAATATGAATCCACAACTGCACGGTTTTTTTTTTCTTAGAGGAGCATTGCTATTGATATTAATTGAGCAGTTGTGTGAAGAGAGATTCCAAGTGGTTTTTGTTGGTGGATATGGGCATGGCTAGACTTTCGTTTTCCAGGCCACGCGTGCAAGGACTCATGAGAGTCGCATGGACATTGAAGGCACTTATTTCACCTGAGACACGGACAGTAGACGTTGACAGAGTGAATGTGGAGGTAGGCCTAGAACTAATAGACCGTGTGGGCTAGGTTTCTGTGAACTGGCATAACGCACAGGATGACATAGGTGTATGTCATGAGGAATTTGACTGTTGTTGAGTGTGCGGTAATTGTTCAAGGAATGTGTATTTTTGTGTCCGGTCACATACACCTGGAGATTATCAGGGACATTACAATCTGTCTTTTTTTTTTTTTCTTTTTTTTTTTTACAAGAGCTTTGCAGACGCTAGTGTTCGTCAATCGAGGCGAGGTAAGTTGCAAGCTAGTTGTGTATTGATTATGACGTCACGGGATATGTAAGATAAACGTCACGTGATATGAAAGATTATAAGACTCTCTTATGAGTAGCCCAAACTCCCCGTCGAGGCCTCATTACGTCACCTACGAACTCGGCGGAAGTTTGATGAGTAGCCATGAAATATAAGGTGATTCCACCCGAGGGTTGCAAAAAAGCTGTGAAACCCGAGGCTTTGCCGAGTTTTACCGCTTTTTTGCAACCCCGAGGGTGGAATCACCTTAATATTTTATGGCAACTCATAAGAGAGTATTTTTCTCTCGTATTTCTAGAGTTTTCCGTTTTCCTTGTGCCTAGCGACGCCATTTTGAGAATTTTCCAATTAATTAATTTTTCGCTGTACAATAAAAATAACACCAGAATCGAATTCTACAACCTTCATTTCTTTCATAGAATATCTGTATCTTACATACGTAGATATGAGAGAACTCAACATCTTCTACCCTCTGCCTATCAATGATAAATGTTAATTACACGTGTTAATATATGGCTTTGGCCTAGAGTGCATGCTGCGGCTGCTGAATAACTGCCGATGTTCTGCAAGAATGCTTTTCTGCTGATTTCCTGTAGGCCTAACCATGCTGATGTTACTGAAGTAACGATACCGCACTTTGCAAAAATGTTTTGATTGGCAATTTCGCCTGAAATACATTTCAAAATATGTACACATATAATTATTACATAGAAAGATTCGCGCGCCATCTAGTGTTGATTCAGATGATGTCTGTTCTTTTTGCACGCCATCTAGCGTTAATTCAGTCAATGACTATTGGTTTTGTATCGGTGATCGTTGGTTTTGCATTGGTGATCGTTGGTTTTGCAACGGGGTCTTTAATTTTATTTTAAGTTGGTTTGTTTTATATTTTCAGTATGTTTTTGAAAATCATGTGATCGTTTTGCATTAACATCTTTTTTACCCTTTCCACCGCCCATAGTCCCGTGGGGATCCAGGTTAGAATAGGTCCTCACTCAGTACCCCTGACTTGTCGTAGGGGATCGCAAAAACTTATGCCTCGTGTCACAGCAGGTGTGGCACGACAAAGATCCCTCCCTACTCAATCCCGTAAGCGCCGTGCATTTTACAACGCAATAAATAATCAACAAACAGGCTGTTGGAGTTTCGACGTTTTATCTGACCATCCATTCTAAAAATGGGAAAAATTGCACAAATGAAAATAATATACAGATGGTTGTTTGACGATGAAACACCTCTTGTTATCATTAATGAACAAGCAATTCTATTCCCATTTTGTCATTATTTTTTTCAAACCATCAATCACAGAATGGGAAACTGTTTACACACTCAGTTATAGATTCCACAGTGTAATTAACGTAATTATTGATCAATCACCATGCTTTAGCAGTGTTGTCGTTGTAACAGACCAGAAAGCTCGGACTTTTTCGATAAAATAATGAATACAGTGGCAGATTTAAGGGGGGGGGGCAGCCGGTGCCCCCCCCCCTAAAATTTTCAAACTTAAGGTGCAAGGTGAAGATAACGAACAGTAATCAATCTCATAACTCCTACAAAGGTAAATCGTGGTATCTTGTTTAGAAAAATGTAGTAAACAATGTAAGAAGCAATAATTTCTTCCACTCCCGGAGAAATAAATGACAAAATCTATTGATTTCTTGAATTACTTTATTGGTAGAACTTAATTTTTTCCAAAAACCCTTAAAATTAGCGTCATTTTATTAATTTCACCTCATAAAAAATGATAGAAAATAATACAAAAGACTAAATAGGAGATATATTTCAAGCCCTATAAAATCTGTAAAATCCAGGAGCTTCCGGGGGCTTCGCCCCCTGGGCCCCCACCAGGGCTTCGCCCCCAGACCCCCTGCCTCATAAAGTGGCGCCCCCCCGTAACCGAAATTCCTGGATCCGCCCCTGGAATAGCATTATAAAGTGATAAGAAGTTTGGTGATCTCTTTTTCACTTTAGAGAAAACTCTGCATTGAGTGTTATACTTCGCGGCTAAAGAGCAGTGCTATTTACAACATACATTTAACATCGGTAAATCTGAGAGTTTATTAATGTTACTTGCCCACTCCCAACTGGACATTACCCAGCTAAGACCTGAATTCCTCTGGAATGGTGGTATTCGCTATTGGTGATGTCAACCTATTTCAGTCCTCGATGGTCTTTGGCATGTGACATTTTGGTTTAATTGACATTTAAATTGTTAATTCATTACCTATGTTTATGCTACTATACATCCTGTAGATCATCATTTTTGTGTAAAGTCTGAATCTGATGTAAATTGTTCACTTTACTATTTTTCTCACATGTGCTGTTTATACTGTTGAATTTGCCTCCATCTTGTCAATCATTCCAAAGTTAATTTGTTTCCTAACTTTTCATTGGTTTAAAGCTAGTGCCTTAAACTCACCAGAAATCGTTTTAGATTTTCACCCTGCAGTTTTCAAAGTCTCTTAGTTAGAGTCATTTTAATTGGTTAGAGTTAGTATATAAACAGTGACAGCGGCAGTTTCAAGTCACTTTGCTAGGGACTAAAGAACCCACAGGTTCGTGCTCTCTCTATTCTTCTCTTCTTCTCTTGGGTTAAATCCCGGACTGCTCGTGCAGTCTTATTTTTTATCTGTTAGGAAATAGTCTAAATTCTTTAAGATGTAATTTAGTCCCTGGATAGAGTCAGACTGGTTCAAGGTTGAATTAGATATCCCTTTACAACTTTACTTTATATAGAATTGTAGTTATTTTTTATGTAGATAAATTACTGACCTTAGTGCCTTATTGATACTTTGGAATTTACATACAGTTTTACTGGTATAGCGAGTCACCATGTGCTTTGGGGTTTGTTAGGTGTTGTATGGAAGCCTATTCCCTTCTCCTTTGATATTTTTTTAGGCCATAATATTTTCATTTTCCCCTTATTTATTTTGGTTATTTAAATTCATTTTGGTTATTAATTACTCAGCGGTCAATTCATCTTCGTTTTCTAACTCATTTACCTTTCTATTTTGTTTACATTTTTGGAGATTATTTTGAAAACTTGTTTATCATTTGTTGTCAATCAAATCATTCAGTATTATACTATAATAAATGATCTGTTAAAACATAGACGAGACAGGATTGTTTACCGAATGTTACCCGATCGCTCACTTACATAAGTATTGTAAATAGAGGAAAGATAACTCTTACATATAAAAGAACGGTAACTCTATTTCTTCAAGATGGTAGTAATTCAATTCATCGCCAAATTCGTTATAATGCCATAATTTCATAAGAACAAAAGGTGGCGGTTTATCGAGAGTTGACTGTATCCCTCTCCGATTTTTTTCTTTTTGGGAGAGGGCTACAACTCCATAGGATCTTCGTAATGGTGCAAATACGGGAGCGATTCACTTCCGCAACATTTTAGATCATTCTAAACATTTGCTGACTTTCTTTACCTAAATAAAATGATATTTTATATTTCTTAGTCAATTATATAAATTTACAACCTGCAACTTACGATTTGTGAGGCTCTATTCTACCGTTTTCAACAATTTCGATATATTCCAATTTCTCGATTCATATTAGAGCGCCATGTTTGATGTACTGAAGTTTCAACTTCCGATTGTCAAGTTATTTGTATATGCCATATAAGGCAGTATTTACATCAATGGAAAGTACGGAGGAAAAGCCATTTCGTCGGTATTAAAACGGTTTAGATTTAATATCAAGTTAAAAAAACCAAGAGCAGAGTGTAAATTCTTTCTGCAACCATATGATATTTCTTTCTTTGTCGGAGTGGCTCGAGTAACTACATTTTCGCGCAGATTGTCAATGTTTAGGTTTTTCGGTATATCCACCTACGAGATCTCGCGATAACAAGCATGGCGGAGCAGACGAAGAATGTTGCATACTGTTCATGATGTTTAATGAAAAACACCTTTATTAGACATGCCCAAGCACAAAGTTGGTACTCCTTTTGGTGTAAACAACCTTTGGGACTAATTCACGGCGCTTATTATTGGTTATTCATAAATTTATTTTGCACCATTACGGAGATCCTATGTAATTGTAGCCCTATCCCGAAAACGTCAGAATAAAAAAATTTGGATAAGGCTACATTATTGCAGCTACCCAGAGTCCTGCTTTCTATGGCTGTAAGGTCATCTACGTGCCCATGACTTATTCATGGCAATACTTGAATCCAATACCTCCGATTGACCGGGGTCATAGGCCACGGTCAACCAATACCTGACCAGGCTTGGATTTTTCGAAAAAATCTCGGACTTAAGTTTGCATCTTCTTTTTGTTATAATTTTCTTTGAGCAGTCAAAAATCTCAGATGTTCAACCAAGTTTCGAGAACGTATAATCACGAGCAGACCTCTTCCACAGTCAATAATTGTATATTATCATATGATATAAAAATATTCTTTTTTCGATTAGCTGAGATCCAACTTATGACAAATAGATAATTATGTTATTAACCGCACGTACCTTTGAGGTGAATTTTTCCCACATCAGACCAAAATTAAATTGGGAATTTTAAACGATTGATTGTTACATTATGGACGTTCAATGAAACCTGGTTTGACTAGGTCCTGGATATACGATGTAATTTCAACGAAATACAACACTCACTTCACCCTCAGGGCTCGGTAAATATGGTGCTTCTCAGATAGCTAAGGTATCGTGTTGACTTAAAAAATGTCTATAATTGTGTACCACAACATATGCGAGAAGTCGTGTAAATCAAATGTGGATTCTAAAAAATCACAAAGAGATTTTAGATTGATTGATTATGGCTTTACGCCGTTTTGGCAATATTTCAGCTATTTTACGGCGGTTAATTATTTATTTGAAATTTGAATCCACAAAACTTTTCTCAAATCAACAAAATCAAAACGCATGACTTTTCAACACTTTACATGACCACTCCTCACGATAAATTAAAGTCTAGACTTTTTGACATCATAAACAACAAAAATGGTACACGGAAACATTCATATCTAGAAACCAGTCATTCTAAACATTACTTTGATAAACATCACTCTCATCCCACGCACAAGTACTCTGAAGTTGATATTAAAAAGAGACTGAAGTTATTGACACTAGCTATGTAGTATATGGTGATCAGGTCTTCCAGAGAAAGTTTCCCAGTTTACTTTCGGAAGGTCGGTGGTCTCTTCCCAGGTACATTGTATCTGGGTTCTCTCTTCCACCAATAAAAACTGGGCGCCACCAGATAACTGAAAAATTGTTGAGTGTGGCGGAAAACATCAATCAATCAGGTCTTCCAACAGTCTGTTGGAATTACCATGGGCACGAATTGTGCTCCTTTGTTATTTGACCTGTTTTCATTAACATTATGAAACATTTAAGAAATAGTATTTAACACAGTTAATGAATATACAATATTGAATTCACAAGGTATCAAGACAACTTTTCATTTTTTAATAATCATTCTCATTCATAGGTCGATTCAATATATCCCAGTGAACTTGAAATAAAAGACACCAAAGAGTCTTTTACATCGACTTCTTAGACATTTTGTTGAATATATATGTTAATGGCAAACTAACAACTCAACTTTATGACAAACGGGATGACTTCAGCTTCTCCATCGTTAACTTCCGATATCGTGGGGATCCGGGACTAAATGAGGCGTTCCTTGCAACGAGACCGCAAAAACCGAGGTCCCGTGTCACAGCAGGTGTGGCACGATAAAGATCCCTCCCTGCTCAAAGGCCGTAAGCGCCGAGCGTAGGCCTACATTTGGCATCCCTTCACCGGCAATGGTGACGTCTCCATGAGTGAAATATTCTCGAGGGACTTTAAACAATATAATACCAATCAATCAATCCATTATCACCTGCATATGGTATTTATGTCTCTCAACCGATTCGATTCGCTTGTTCTGCATATAGTAAGTTTTTAAATCGAGGCAGGCTACCGACAGACAAGTTGAGGTTATAGGGGTTTCAACAGTCTTGTTTAAAGTAAGCATTTCGCAAATTTTATGGTCGTTATAACGATCAATTTAATTTACCAATAGAACCTGTCATTTGGGTAATATGCTGTCTGACATGTTTCAAACCAATTGAGATTGTTCTTTGCACACTGATTTTGACTACGCATTACTCTGTTTACCCGATCGAGATGTAGGGTTCACGATAGGTGTTACCCGTCGAGAGGGATGCTTATTCCTCCTAGAAACCCGATTCCACCTTTGATATATCGGTGTTTGCCCTACTCTTAATTTTGTATTTATAGGAGTTATGAGATTTATATCATTGTTCGTTATCTTTACATTTTCATCGTTAATGCAGACTGAATTTCTTCCGCAGAAACTAGTTTTCGAACTTGTTCTGTAAGCTTTCCATTTGTTTCTCAAACAAGTTTTAAACTAGATTTGAACTAAAACTGGTTTATCAATTGTTTTACCCCAAAACCACAAGAACCATGCAGCCTCCCGATGTTTGTTTTACGATCAAGTGACCTAACAAGAGGCCCATGGACCAAATCGCTCACCTGAGTGAGCCAAGGTGGCCCATATTTAAAGATTTTCCCTATATATTTGCATATAAAACTTTGATCCCTATTGTGGCTTAACCTACCGCCAGGGGCGATGATTTTTACGAACTTGAATCTGCACTATGTCAGGAAGCTTTCATGTAAATGTAAACTTCTTTGGCCTAATGGTTCTTGAGAAGATTTTTTAAAAAACAATTCTCTATATATTTGTATGTAAACCTTCACCCCCTATTGTGGGCCCCATCCTACCCCCCCCCCCCCGGGGGGGGGGGGCATAATTTTAACAAACTTGAATCTGCACTATGTCAGGAAGACTTCATGTAAATGTAAACTTTTCTGGTCCAGTGATTTTTTAGAAGAATATTTTTAAAGATTTTTCCCTTCATATATTTGTATGTAAAACTTTGATCCCCTACTGTGGCCCCATCCTACACTCAGGGGTCATTATCTTAACAGACTTGAATCTGCACTATATCAGGAAGATTTCATGTAAATTTGTATTTTCCCAGTCCAGTAGTTCTTGAGAAGAAGATTTTCAAAGATTTTACCTAAATATTCGCATGTAAAACTTTGATCCCATATTGTGGCCTCAACCTAAACCCGAGGGCCATGATTTGAATCTGCACTATGTCAGGAAGCTGTCATGTAAATTTCAGCTCTAGTGGTTCTTGAGAAGAAGATTTTTAAATGACACCACCATATTTTTGCATTTTTGTGATTATCTCCGCTTTAAAGGGGCATGACCTTTCATTTGAACAAACTTGAAATTCCTTTACCCAAGGATGTTTTTTGGCCAAGTTTGGTTGGAATTGACCCTGTGGTTCTGGAGAAGAAGTCGAAAACTTTACAGACGAAGGACAACAGGCGATCAGAAAAGCTCACTTGAGCTTTCAGCTCAGGTAAGCTAAAAACAACATGGCGACGATGAACACATCTCTGTCGTAGTGCGCAACGTGCAATTAGGAAATCATCAACATTAATGAGGTTTAAGTCTCCAATGTTATTATTAAAAAAATTATGTGATTGCAATAGTCTTGGAAATAACAAAGTGTTTAACTATTTTCAGTTAGTACTGAATACTCAAGGACTGGACAAGGCGGATTAGTCATAGGGGAAGACATAATCACGAAGCAAAAATGCTGCCACTTCTCACTACAACTTTATAAATTTGAATAGTGTATTAATTTGTTGCATTGCATTTAACCAGGGTTAAAAGAAAGATAGTTCAAAAATCAAAATCATGAACTAAAACCTAAACTAAAAACTACAACCTAAACTTGTTTACAAGTTGGCACATAACACAAATATGAAATTAACTTTAAACCATGTACAATTGGAACGTCATATAATGAATATACGAAAGCTCGGAACCAAACACATTGAGGGGATTTCCAATTAACAACCTTTCGCGTGGCCTTAAAAATGGGCAATGATATCGCCAAAATTAACAAACGGATTCATTAATCTTAGCGTTGTAATTGTAAAATGCGACTAATCTACTATATCTTTAATTCAAACTTCCAACTTGGTTATCCGAAGTTGAAGTTTTTAAATACTCCGGTGACTGATGGTGCGCCCGGTATAGATTATTGATTTCGTATTAATTCCTTAAGCAAACATCAAAACAGAATTATCTCCACTATAAACCCGTGTCACTAGGCATTCCCTACTTGTATAATCACATCTAGTTATTTTATTTAAATCCCCGCATAAAGACCGTAGACCAACAAAAATCTCGCCTGATCACCGAAAGTGTATATGAAAAACTCCGACATAAATGAAGCTTCTCTAAGTCACAAAGCGATCTTTGTGTATCTATCGACAAAACGGATATTTAAAGCACTCTAAGCACCGTCAATATGCTTGAACAACCTTTCTTCCACGGTTACCTCTAACCAGCGGAATGGAATTTTTATAGATCGTATCATTTCGATAGCTCTTCCTTTAAGGTAAGACTTTTCAACAAATTTTTTTTAGATACAAATAATTCTGAAGCGTTTGTTAAAAAAAATCCACGCTCATATTCGTTATATTTCCAGTCATATATATATATGATGTTGGTATACATTTCCGGTTACTGTAAAATCTTATTCACATAGTTGTACATCAGACCACCTTCCTGTTTTCATGGTTCTAGACTTTGATGTTAAAAACCGAATTGCAGATAATCATATATATATATATATATATATATATATATATAGAAGTAGCTTTTTTCTATTACTGCACACATTGTCAGTAACAATACAAACGATCGATCATTATATTTTCGCATTTTATTTATGTTACATAGTTTATCGGAAAAATACTTTGGATTAATCCCTTTACCGATTTTATTCCAAGATTCATTTCCCCAAAATCCACCTACAATGATTAACCCATTAATACTTCGATCGATGGTTAAATGAGATTGAAAAGTTGCAGCGATCAATGTTACTGCATTGTGCTTAGAGGAGAGTTCTCCGTCATCCTGAAAACGGTTCAGATATCGTGGAAATCAGTATAGAAATCAATTCCTTCAGCTATATCGTAAGGTCTGCCATGTACCTATCCTGTTTTTGCTATCCAAACTTTCAGACAGATTCAACAATCACCAACACTTCGTATCAGCAGGACGATCTTATAATAATTGCGTCTACTCGAGACACAAAAGTTAACAGAAATAAGTAAGATTGTATGGAATTTACAATATGTCACGGGTAACTCTATCAATGTGAATCTGGAACTAGAACTGCAAGGGTAATCTCTAATTACTGAAAGCGGGATTTAATCTTTAATTAATTCAATAAATGACATTTAGTAACACGTATTATTGTGTAGCACGCGACCGCAGGAAATAAACACATGCACACACATATACATATATATATATATATCCATCCAAATGTGAAAAAATTGCCTCAGTGTCCGGTAATCAATAATTAAAATATTAAATAAAATATAACACGTTGTAAAACGGAGGCGCTTACGTTTTACAAAGTGTTGTCATATTATATATATATATATATTTATATATAAGCACCCCAAGAAAAATAACACTTCAATGGTCTTACATCCAGCCCATTAGTGGGTTACAAGAGGGGTGAATGGCACTGTGTCAACAGTGAACATAGATTGCATTTAAAACTGTACAGGATTATTAAAATTACCCCTAAGTGAACCGTCTTTGTTGTTCACAAATAAAGCTTACACTTCTTATGTACAGCTGATCAGTATATGTTTTGAAAGTTAGCAGCCCGAATTTTAAAAATGTATTTCACGATAAATTTTATCGAGTCATTTGACAACTCCATGGGAAGGACACGTGTACAATACATTGACAATATAGCACGCCTGATATCTCAAAAATTAGATATAAGTACCGCTGTTCTTCACAGCCAGTTTATAGCCCTCTCTCCTGTGTATTGATTTATATAGCGGGTACTTCTCTCCTGCTTAGCTACATATACCTAGTAACTGTGATTTCAGAAACAAGGACGTACATTGTACAGTGTGCCTTTCATTGCTCTGTACCTAAACCCCAATGAAATTTGAATTAGCGTTCGTTCATATGGTAAACTCTCAAAGGCTGTTCATACCTTATCACTGGAAATTTTTGTCGATTGATGAGAAGCAAATGCAGCATTTAATATACGAATTTGAGCATATTACTGTTCTATATTCTCATTAACTAGTATTACCTACGGTCAAGTCTAATCATTGTGTTTGAGTAGCTTACAATATGAAATTTGAAAGTTCATACAACATCCATTTGTATTTGTTACCGCAAGGTTGCAAGTTTGGTTCATGTAGCTTTCGTTCATCACTTGGAAATGAAATGTAGGCGATATACTGCACTCAAAGCATGCACTAAAAAGAGATCCATGTTGCCACGAGACCACCAAGAGCTACACAAGACGGAACATATTACAATGGGTGTCTATAGGCCTTTTCTATGAAGTCCCATTGTGATCTTGACCTTTGAACCTTAAAACTTCCTCTCTTGATAACAAAAGCTGCGTGTGATCAAATTATCGAGCAAAAGTTGTGGCCTGTGGAGTCTAACACACGAACGGTTTCGTAACAATATCTTCTCTGCCATAAATTGCGAGGGGATAATTTTTCTTCAAAAATGTTGCAACTACAGGTGACTCTTGATGGCTCGAACTTCGATCTCTCGAAGTTCTCGGTCTCTCGAAGTGAAATCAAGGTCCCGATTTTTTCTCTCTATATAACAAGCAAATTTACTATCGATCTCTCGAAGTGAAGTTGGGTCCCGTAAAACACATTTCATTGTTTTTCACTCTCGATCTCTCGAAGTGGTGGTAGCGTATACCCACCGTAACCCAAGTGTGTAATAATTTCCACTAATCGGCCCGATTAGATTACCTGGATTTTGTTGAATGCCGGAGGGGTAATTAGGTGTGTTGAAACATCGCCGGTGCTTCTTTGTGTAGGTGACACATTTGAGTATATAATTGGCTAATTGGTCAATTTACACCTTGCACTGGGGTTTTGTCATGATGATTAAAATTATATATATTCCGACTATGAATAAAATATATCATTTGTTTGAAAGTGACAACGAGAGAGTAAGTTTTATACATAATTTAGAGATCTACAGACTGTGAAATTTTTCGAGTTTGTTCTTTGTGTAAAGTTACTCTAAAACATCGTTTCACCCATTTGTTAGAATTTTTGCTTTGGGTAAAGCGACATAACATTGTGCTCTGTTTAGTTTGCGATAGTAGAGCTTGGTTTTGTATGCCTATCTAAGCATGATTAAAGAACAAATAAATACATAGACTTTGAAATGTTTTTATTAATGCAAAATAAGGTTTGTTATTTTGATATCAAAGTACCTGACGAATATGAAGGAAAACATGTCAAAACGATATCATAATTATGATATTGTGGTATACATTTCCGGTTACTGTAAAATCTTAACCATACCGGCGGACCTTCAATTTCCGATCTCTCGAAGTTTTATCAAGGTTCCTTGAACTTCGAGTTATCGAGAGTCACCTGTACAATCACTGATTTAATGAAAAACTATTCATATGCACCATCTGACGCATGCATTTGATAGGACACCTCCAGAAATCGCGTTAGGGCAGTGGCAATCGGAACTCCTCGAATGTCTCGCGCACTCGACATAGATCTCGGATGTAATACGATGGCATCCATGAGCGAATTTGATGTATTGTCAATTGTGACGTCACAGCAATGCATCAAATTCGCTCATGGATGCCATCGTATTACATCCGAGATCTATGTCGAGTGCGCGAGACATTCGAGGAGTTCCGATTGGGGCAGTGGTAGAGCGTTCGCTTCGTAACCGGAAGGTTGCGAGTTCGAGCCACGCTCGTGCAATTGCAGCTTTAAACCAAAGACGTATACATACATGCAAGTAGTGATTACTCCTTCGCCGAACGCTCGGTATTTAGAAGTGAAAATCACGGGTCTTTCAAATAAGATCTTAAAAGCACAGTTTCTGTGTAGCGGCAGGCCTTTCCACGTTAAATAACCTACGGCACTGATCGCTTAGCATAGGTCTAAAGTTATGGTTATTCAACTACAGTTGGTGACGTCTCAATATCAGTGATCACAGATCTATATACATGTATAGCAGGTCCAATACAATATCTATATTAAGCTGTATAGCTTATTAAGCTATTTGAAATAGCTTAATGTAGTTATTTTGAGAGAGAAAAAAACCAAGAGGCCCATGGGCCACATCGCTCACATGAATCACCTTGGCCCTGTCATTGTACAGCTGTTGTGATTTTTAACATTTTATTTTATCAATTTTTATTCCCATATTGTGGCCCCAACCTAGTCCCAAAGGATCACAACATCACTGAAAATAAATTCACATTACACAGAAATGCACACCAATATGACTATGATGACCTTGCTGTTCTGGATAAGACCACGGTCATAGATCATGGTATGATACGAAAGACCTTAAGACATCTATTTTCAAAATATGAAAGTTCTATCTTAAATAGTTGAGATATTGAATAGGTCAGATTTTTATCAAAAGTACGTCAAATTTCCAGGTAAAGGTCATAAGATTGCACACCAGTGCATCACATGAAAGGTCTTTTCGTAAAGAATATATACAAAATATGAAATCCCTAGCTTATATAGTTCTAGAGACATTTAAAAAAAAAAAAAAGATGTTTCCTATATATCGGCATATAACACTTTGATCCCCTATTGTGACCCCACCCAACCCCCGAAGACAGACTGTGAATTGCACAAATGTGGATCTACTCTATGTCAGGAAGCTTTCATGTAATTTTTCACTTTTCTGGCCCTGTGAATTTTTTAAAGACTTTTAAAGATTTCCCCTATATGCTCGTATGTAAAACTTTGATCCCCTATTGTGGCCCCACCCTACCCTTGGGGGCCATGATTTTTAGAAACTTGAATCTGCACTATTTTAGGAAGCTTTCATATCATTGTAAACTTTTCTGGGCCAGTGGTTCTTAAGATTTTTCCTATATATTTGCATGTAAACCTTTGATTCCCTATTGTGGCCCCACTGTACCCCCAGGGGCCATGATTTTTAGAAACTTGAATATGCATTATTCAGTTTTCTGAATAATTCTGGTATGTAAATTTGAAATTTCCTGATCTAGTGGCTCTTGAGATGATTTTTTAAAGATTTCCCCCTATATATTAGTATGTAAACCTTTGATCCCCTAATGTGGTCCCACCCTAACCACGGGGACATGATTTTAACAATTGAGAATCTGCACTACGTGTATGTCAGGAAGCTTTCATACAATCAAACTTTTCTGGCCCAGTGGATCTTTAGAAGATTTTTAAAGATTTTCCCTATATATTTCTATGTAAAATCCCCCATTGTGGCCCAACACTACCCCCGGAGGCAATGATTTTAACAAAAGTGAATCTGCACAATGTCAGGAAGCTTTCATGTAAATTTAATCTTTCCTAACCCAGTGGTTCTTGAGAAGAAGATTTCTAAAAAAAAAAATTCCCTATGTATTCCCATGTAAAACTTTGATCCCCTACTGTAGCCCCAACATAACCCCGAAGGCCATGATTTTAACAAATTTGAATCTGAACTATGTCTGGATGTTTTCATGTAAATTTCAACTTTCCTGGCCCAGTGGTTCTTCTTCAGATTTTTAAAATGACCCCACCCTATTTTTGCATTTTCGTGATTATCCCTCCTTTGAAAGTGCCTGACCCTTCATTTGAACAAACTTGAATCCCCTTCAACCAAGGATGATTTGTACCAAGTTTGGTTGAAATAGGCCTTGTAGTTCTGCAGTAGAAGATGAACATTTGACAAGTTTACGGATAGACAGACGGGCAGACAGACGACAAAGTGATCAGACTTGAGCTTTCACCTCAGGTGAGCTAAAAAAAAAAATCTATTATAAGTATTGCAATATGTGTATACGTATTTTCTTTCTAAACACAAGCATGTTGTCACACATTGTAGGTTGTCCAATTCACAATGGGGCTGGCCACTAAACTATTCGAAGGAGAAGTGGACGAGTCCTTCATTTGCAGACTGTGCCATCAGGTCTTCCTAAATCCGGTGTCTTGTACGTGTAAACATTTGTTCTGCAATAATTGCATTTTAAAACGTCTCCAGTACGAAAAACTGAAACACTGCCCAACTTGTAAGACCAAGTTTACAGGCAAAATCACACAGCCTTCCAATGAATTCAAACTCCAGCTACTGCAGCTGAAAATAACCTGCAGTAACAAGTGTGGAAAGTCTGTGCTTCTGGGTGAACTACCTGACCATGTAAGTGATTCCTGTCCTAATACACCTGTCATCTGTCCACAGTACGGGAAAGGATGCCGGAAGAAGATACGGCGGTGTGACATCAAGCGTCACCTAAAGGAGTGTGAGTTTCGAGAAGTCGTATGCGAGGCGTGTGGTTACACTACCATTTTTCGAGATCTTTTCACGCATCAAAGCCGGACAAAGTGTTTGGAAAAGAAACTGAAACAGCAAATTATTCGTGAATTCAGAAATACGAACAGAGAAGTTCGTCGTCATAAATCCCTTTTAAATAAACAGCAAGTGAAGAGAGACATTTTACTAAGACGTCAAGAACTTGAACACAGTCGCAATCTTCAGAGCAGTCGGTTATCATCCAGTAAAAGATTTGGATCACTTGAGAGTTTAGCAAACAGCAACACCAGCACAAGTGTGTTCCTTACAGAAAACGTTCTACAAAAATACTGGAAAGGAAGTCGAGGGCAAAGTGGAAGTTCTGTCATCTCGGAAACCACTTCCCTTGGGAGTCGCGCACCTCTTCCGTCGCGATCGGGCCATAATGTGTTCGAGTGCATCCGGTGTAAAAAGCTTTTCAAACCTCAACAAAACCATGAAAATGCATGCACGTGGCACCAAGGGGTAAGTTATACATTTGGATTCAAGAGAACTCTTCTTCTTGTCATTTTCACAGTAATTTCTAAACTTAATGTCGAATTGGATAATGGCGCGATGGAGTATTGGTAATTTCTGAAATGTTGTACATGTATATCGCTTCTTTCAATAGTTAAAACTTCTAACACTATCTTTTTTTTTAAAAATCAAACTCTGTCGAATTCTATATGGAATATCACTACATTGTAACGTCATGTGTTTTCCATTTTCATATTTGGTCCCCTCAATAGCCGGTGAGTACAATTTCTTCCTCCATTCTGTAATTTGTCTAAACCACGTGATAAATCTAATACTCAATCTTCTTCACTAGTGGTATAAAACCAGAATCATTAGTAGACGAACATGTATTTGGATTTTTGTTATATTAAAAAAAAAAAGGTTTTAGTTTGCAGACAAGAAACACCTAAATCACTGCAGTACCTCGATTCAAAATGTGCATGCCGCACAGATTTTAAATCCCAGGATTGATTTTGATCTTAGATTAAATATTGAATGAGCGGAAAAAGGAGGATTGCGAGTCATGTCGTTGAATCAAATTGATTTCATTACGAACACATTTTTGAAAGTATCACAGTACAAGCACGGATTCGTTATAAATGATCTTGATTTATGTATCGATAATCGTCATTTCTATTTTGAAAACGCGTTCATCTTTTCCTTATCAGACTTGCAATGATAACCTTATGATTCTCTTTCCATTTTTTCTCTCTCGATGTTGTCTGGAAATCACACCTAGTGAAATGGCGTATGTTGATTAAAAAACTTTCACAAATTTCAGCTTTTCGTGCTTTTTAAAAACCAAGTGTCCCTTGAATACGTTGGACAGTCAGTTGATTAAAACTAGACATCTCCTTTCAGTCACTGACTGAAATAAGAAGGGGACTGTTTTTAATCAAACTGTTTGACATAGGGCCGAAGTTCTTAATATCACGACACTGCCAAATAGGAGTATTTCTGTGAATTTCCCTTTCAGTGATAAAGCAGGCAAAATTATCTTTGAATGTCATTTACATCAATTGACAACCGAATGCAAAGTTTCATTGTGTTTGTATTAACCAATCCTGTCGTATTCAAACATAATAATTACATATCAGATGTCTATACCAATCCAAAAATTAAATGTCTTGATAGCAACGGGTTGCCAGTATTTGCTGAGAACTTACAATGTCAATATTTTCTTTTTTCCATAAATCAACCTGTTACCTGCATGTAGATCGTAAGTACATTTATACAAACTCTGACTGGTTCAAGTGCATGTTATAAGAACACATCGGGATTTCTGACACTCAAATTAAGTTTGAATGGCAATGCTTTTACTTCAGAATAATTAAAAACTTCATTCTTTTGTGTTATATGAAAAAATCCATTAAAATTCATATAAATAGACATCAAACTTAGAAGTCAACATTTCAACAACCCTGTGCTAAATGTAAACAATACAAGTGGAAAAATGTTTAATTAAAAAAAACAAATACTTTCAATTTCAGGTTAAAGTTTTCGTAAGTACAAACCATACTTCAATCATGTATTCCATTTTCACACTTTTTCAACACTAAAAAAGCCATTGTTATTCCATAGATAAATATATTTACATTTTCTTCTCTTTCATTATTCAATTTCTGATTGGACCCCATTTGCTGAAACAGGGTGTAAGTTATTTTATTTACTCAATATATTGAATTGGGCGATTTGAAATTGATCACAATAACCAAGCTGAAATTATTCTTATGCTTTTTCTCATTTCATTTTTCATATTTCCAACAATTTGGAAAATCAGGGGGTAAGTATTTCAAAGTCTTTTTAAAAACTTCCTATTTGACAATCAATTAATGAAATGCACCTTTAAAATATCATATCTGTTCCATTATCATCATACAGACTTGTTACGGATGTGGAAAAGTGGATTACTCACGTGGTTGTATGACGGGATTCCACCAAGCCTAGCAAGAGTGGAAGTGCAGTGGAGGTCCACCCGACATTCATAATTGTTATTTAATGATGAATTTCACACAAAATATGCAAACATAAACCAAATAAACCTCCCATGATGAGGGCAATATAATTTTAAACCTTCCATGATGAGGGTAATATAATTAATTTTAAACCTTCCATGATGAGGGTAATATAATTTTAAACCTTCCATGATGAGGGTAATATAATTTTAAACCTTCCATGATGAGGGTAATATAATTTTTACTTTGATATTTATAGGATATGGATGTTATATTAGCATCTTGCACATTTCTGTTTACAATTCTAGCTCTTTTCAATAAATTTTGTACGACCACATGAGCGTTCTTATTGATTTCACATGCATTACAAAATGCAGTAAGACCCATGTAAGAACACTTCAAGGTATATGCGACAGTGTCGTATTAAACCATTCAGACCAAAATTTTGTCAGTATGATAAACTATGAAAAATAATACGATTTGGCAATTTTGACAGATTATATACGGGTATTAGAGGAGTACTGGTCTACTCAATGTAAGGAGAAAATGATGATTTTCTGATGCATAGTTATATGAAGTGACTTTACGGTGGTTGAGCGCAAGCGCGCGAGATAAATATTAGAAACATCGTGGTAATTACGCTTGTGTGGTGCATTGTGGGTCGGATTTTTTGAAATAATAACGCGTAATAAGGTCTATGAAGTCGTATTGAATGGTGATCTCATGTTAAACATAAATACACACACACCCCTTTCCATTGCTTTAAGTGATTCACTCCACCCTGTTCTCCATCTGTCTGTATCTTCAAACACGCTTTCACGTTGCCTTGTAGTTGTTTACTTACTTGTAGTTGTTTACTTACTTGTAGTATTTTCTTCAGGGCCGTAACTGCCGATGAGGCAGACGAGGCAACTGCCTCGTCTGATTTTTTGGCAAAAAAGAAAATAAAATTATATAAATGTTATATTATAGGATATATGTTTAAAATGAAGACAAGCACCTTTGTCTTTGACACCATATTACGATTCTTTACATAGTACAAATGAAACACAAACATGATAAATTGGGATTTAAAAAGTGTCATTTTCAGTCGTAAAGTCAATCGGCGGCCCCCAATCCCCTGCCTCCCCTGATTTAGAACCCTACTTACGGCCCTGTTCTTTCGAAATTCCAAACCGCCACGGCAGCTTTCGCTTCACATGCGGAAGGCCGGAGTTTGAATTCCGGTCGCGACAGACCTAAGTTGTTAAAACAAGGTAGTGACAGTTCCATCGCCAAATCCTCGGCATCAAGTGTGAATGTCACGGGTCCTCGGAGATGACCTTAAAACGGATGTCCCTTGTCACAGTAGGTGTGGCACGCTAAAGAACCCTCACTGCCCAATGGCCGAAAGCGCCGAGCAAAGCCTAAATTTGAAACCCTTCACTGGTCTTTGTGATGTCTCCATGCGAGTGAAAAATTCTCGAGAGAGACGTAAATGTAGTTCCACTCCCCTGTGATGTCATAAGATTTCGCAAAGTCATTGATTGAATAAGATTTATGCATGACAGGAATATAAATTTTGTTTGAGTCTTTTTCGATAGTTATTGTAAATAATCTTGTTAGCCACAAAATATTTCAAAGTCTAAGTTATGTATGAATAATCAATTATGTTTCAAAATATTGAATCCATGGGCAATAACTCTGTTTTCGTTAGATTATTTATAAATAAAGTGCATATTTCTAATTAAGTTTGATTTCCTTTATTTTTCACAAACATTATGTATAGGTTTTTAGAGAAACAGTTTCATGAAATTGCTATGAATACTATAATGTATATCGTTTTAACCCGTTTTTGTGAAATTTTGACAAAGCTCTTTAAGAAAAATTGCTATTTTCTGACATTCATAACAGGTATATGTGTGTTGATTGATAATTTTTATTTATTAATACCGCAACATACTTATTTCATCCTATTTATTTGTTAATACGATATATTATTTGAAGAATCAACAATAAAATATAAGATTGAACCTATAATTCTAGAGGGGTGGAATTACCTTAAACAAGATACAATCAATCAATTGAAATTCTGCGTGCAACGTCGCGTGATCATCATCATTCATTTTCATTATCCAGGCCAAATTAATCCCTTTGCAAGGGTGATGTCTGGCTGCCCTGTCGAGGTCGCAGTTCGTTGTTCCATACTTGGCATACATAGAGGGTTAATCCTATCCAATCCTGTAGACTCTAGGTCTCGTTTTAATATCTCATCCCATGTCCGATTGTCAGCTTTGGTCTACCTGAAGCTCGATATCCAGTTACATTCAATGTACGAACCCGTGATATCCAATCTGTACTACGTTCAACATGGCCTAACCATCTCAGCCTACATGTCTGGATAACATGATCAGCGATGTTTCTAAGCTGAGTAGTGAAAGACTAAAAGGTAACATTCACTTCAGGATTGACAAGGCAGATCCATCTCATCATGGCTTTGTCGTCGCGTATATTTCCTTAAAGTGGCGGCTCGTGTTTCGAAACCATATAGCAACACAGGTCAGATGGCCTCTGGTTGTGATTGCCACATGTTTGTTCGACAGGATTGGAAGAAGCTCTCTGAATTTTTCCCCAGCAGAATTACATCGTGTTGTTGGTGCAAGTTCACATCCCTCGCCAGATGACATAGTGTCTCCAAGATAACAGAAGTCTGCTACAACGTCAAGTGGGTCCTAACCAATTTTTACATACCATCGTGCGAGTCCATGACAGCGTGGGCATGTATCATGGATCAGGTTTAAGAGGACCATTACAATGAATATTCCACTACATTTCTTAAGGACCCAGCATGAGCAGCTGTTACAGACGATGGGAGTTCTTGCCTGGACCTTTTAGGCAGACTAAACAAGGGTAACTTCCTGAACTTCTCAGATTCCATATTCAAGCCTGATATAATCACTTTGGTCTTGCCCACGTTGACCTCGAGTCCTTTCTCCTCCACACATTTCTTCCACTATTACGGTCAGCGACTCAATGGAGGTGTCAACAACTGCTAGATCGTCAGCTTACATAAGCACCCAAGGGCAGCTTTGTATGAAATTGGAATGACTGCTTCTAGTACAATGATAAACAGCAATGGATTCAAAACAGATCCTTCATGAGCACCAACCTTGACATCAAACTCGTCACTATAACCATCTCCTAAACGAACATTGCTTCTTGCATTAGAGTACATAATCTGCACAATCTTGACCAACCATTCATCAATACCTAGCTTGCGCATCGCCCAGCAGATGATTTTCATAGGTACTCGGTGAACGCCTTCTACAGGTCAATGGAAGTCATGTATAGGGGTTTGTTGACTGCAATCTGTTTTTCTTGCATTTGTCGTATGATGAATATGGCGTAGATGGTTCCTCTATCTGACATGAAACCAAACTGCATGTCGTCAATCTGAATTTGTTTTCTCATCAGTTGTTCCATGACACTCTCAAAGACTTTCATTATTTGGTCAATCAACATGAGGCCTCTGTAATTACCGGTACATCTATCAAGTGCATCGCCCTTGCCTTTGTATAGACTGACCGTGTAACTTTCTTCCCATTCTGTTGGAATAAGTCCTTCTTGAACAATGGCGTCAAAGAGATCACGTTTATGTGCCTACACCAGTACTGCCAGTAGGCCTTATCATCTCTGCCACTACGTCTGATGGACTTGAAATTTACCTAATGCCACTTTGCTAACTGCTTTATTGATCATCTCAATTGTAATTGTGACACTTGAATCCTCACAGGAAGTTCATCTGTAAGGTTGTTTTGGTTCCAGAAGAATTCTAAGTTTAGCAGTCCGTCGCAGTGTTGTTTCGATACAATTTTCCTGGTTTCCTCATCAAAGAGATAGTTCGCCCTCATCATTCCTAACTGGTTTTTCTCCCGTTACATCTTGATCTTTCCGACACATTTGCTTGGCTGGCTTGTAAATGTCTCCAGTCTTTGGGTCAATGTTTTGGAAAAGCTCTTTCTCTGCATTACTTTTTGCATGATGAATAATTCGTTTGGCAACACGTTTGGCACCTTCCTTACAGTTCCTGAAACCACACCTCTCTTCACACACCGCATCCTCAACAGTATCGTTCCACCACCATGTCTCCTTTCCCCATTGGTGCTTAGATGACAGACCACAGACCTCAGTTGCAGCGTCGTGTACAACATCTTTCAGTACTTTCCACAGTCCATCAACCGTTATCTTCCTTGGTTCCTGTCGTCTTCGATGTAAAGATCTTAGCATATTCAGCACTTAAAACTGGATCCTTAAGTTTCAACAGTCTTATGCGTGAGGTAAACTTGTGCTTACTTTTACGCATAGTCTGAACCTTGAGGTCACATAGAACTAGTTCGTGTTGTAAGACACATTCTTCATTGAGTATGACTTTCACAATTGTCACATATTTTCTGAAACTACTACAGTATAGCATGAAGTCAATCTGTGTACTGACATCTCCAGATTGGAATGCCACTGGGTGTCTATGGTGCTTCTTGAACAGGGAGTTGCCTCTCACTAAGTCGTTTGCGACTGAAAATTCAAGAATCCTTTCACCTTCTGAGTTGGCTAACCTTTGGCGTGACCACCATGCAATTCTTCGCAAATAATGGGGCATTCCCCCTATCTGACTCGGAGAATACATAACTAGAAAATTAGCTTGATTATTTTTTAATCCGATTGACTTAAATTGCATAATTTGCATAAAGTGTATCACTTACAATGTCTAGAGCTTGATAAAAACGCATGCTTTTTTTCATTCCTACCGTAATATCTAAAGAACACAGCATATATAGCTTTATTTATAACACTGAATGGTCCAAATATCATATAAGAACACTATTAAATATCACACCGAATGGATTTGGATTAGAATAGGTCCTCAGTACCCCTTACTTGTCGTGAGAAGCGACTAAATGGGGCAGTCCTTCGGATGAGACAGTAAAAACCGAGGTCCCTTGTCACAGCAGGTGTGGCACAATAAATATCCCTTTCTGCTCAATGGCCATATGCGCCAAGCATAGGACTAAATTTTGCAGCCCTTCACCGGCAATGGTGACGTCTCCATATGAGTAAAAGATTCTCAAGGGACATTAAATAATATTCATTCAATCAATCATTTTACTGAATGGTCTAAATATCATGAAAGGACACTGTTAATTAATAATATCATAGTACCTGGTATTACGTGTTACTCTGTAAATGGTTTATCATATTTCTGCTATATTATTTGTATGGTAAACATCAACAAAAATGTTTAAAGTAAACTGTATGTGTCCTTGTTTTTTAAAACTCAAAATGTTTAGATTATTTTTAAATTTCAATTTTGAAACATTCAACAAGGATGGTGTACGACCATCTCATTCCGACTAACTCTGATACATGACAATCATACACTGACCACAAACAAGAACTTTCTGAACAGAATCATATTGCTTGATATCATTCTAACAAGATGATGGATGAAGAAAAATTTAAAACATGTCACAGTGAATGGAGCTTCTCCATAATATAACATTTCTGTACATGGTATATTGCTGTTGGCAGACATTGCACCATTTCGTCAAATTACTTAAAAAGAAACAAAAATTGAAACAAACGTTAACTATGTTCAAAAATCAAATTATCAATGTCAAAAGAAGTTGTGCATTAAAAATAAAATTTGAGCAAATGATCATAAGTACTGACATATCAAATCTTGAAAGATATTGGTTTTTCCCGAATGTCAAGCTGGCAATTGGTCCACTTTGTCCAGTGTGTATTTCAGGATTTTGTCATGTCCTTCAAACAAGAAGTATCCACGGAATTTTGTCCCACTGAGTAAAAGAGGAAACCAGAGCTGGTCATCTTGCCACATTGTATCAAAGGGAATGTCTGTGACATTGAACCACTGGGGACGCATCTCTATGGAAAACCAAAAGGAAGAATGTCAAGTTTCATTACTTTGAAGAACAAGAGGTCCATGGGCCACATTGCTTACCCGAGTAACCTCGGCCCATATCTAAAGATTTTACATATATATATTTGTATGTAAACCTTTTATCCTC
The DNA here is from genome assembly GCF_947568905.1 of Ostrea edulis. NCBI lineage: Eukaryota > Metazoa > Mollusca > Bivalvia > Ostreida > Ostreidae > Ostrea > Ostrea edulis. Next base: position 1,887,987 of record NC_079167.1, on the reverse strand, counting down.
TATTGTAACCCCAACCTACCCCGGGGTCATTTAATTCGCACAAATTTAATTCGCACTGTCGGGAAACTTTCATGTAAATTTCAGCTCCCGGGGTCATGGTCTTAACAAACTTGAATTCGCACTGTCAGGAAGCTTTCATGTAAATTTCAGCTCTTTTGGCCCAGTGGCTCTTAAGGAGATATTAATCGAGGTAAGCTACTGACAAACAAGTTGATGGTACAGGGATTTCAACAGTCTCGATTGAAGTCAGCATTTCGCAAATTCTATGGTCGTTATAACGATCTAGTTCGTCAATACAACCTCGCATTGGGTCAAATGCTGTCTGACGTGTTTCATACCGATTGTTAAGCCGTTCTTGGCACACAGATTTTGACTGCGGTTAACTCCGTTTACTTGATCAGGATATGGGGCTCATGGCGGGTGTGACCGGTCAACAGGGGATGCTTACTCCTCTTAGGCACCTGATCCCACCTCTGGTGTGTCCAGGGGTCCGTGTTTGCCCAACTATCTATTTTGTATTGCTTATAGGAGTTATGAGATTGATCACTGTTCATTATCTTCACCTTGCATTTAAATGACTCCACCCTATTTTTGTGATTATCTATCATTTGATGGGGGCATGGGCCTTCATTTGAACAAACTTGAAAGCCCTTCATCCATGGATGCATTTGTTGAAATTGGCCCAGTGGTTCTGGAGAAGAAGTCGGAAATGTAAAAAGTTTACAGACAGACAAACAGACATCAGAAAAGCTCATTTGAGCTTTCAGCTCAGGTGAGCTAAAAATACTGATCTGATAAACACACATACACCACCTTGAAATACTGACCACATCCCACCTATGCATTCATCTTTTCGTGTATACCGGTATTCTATATACTATTCAGACTAGGACTCCTACCCCATACAAAAGAGGGGCAGTATTGAAAGCTAATCCAAAACAAACCCAGGTGCTCTTTCAGAGTTTCCTTTTCATCAACCCTAGCAAACCAAGAGCTGACTCAAAAAGTGAATGCAAAATCTGAAGCAGAAAGCAAATCTAACTGGATCAATGCCATTTTATTTTTTTTTATTCAAAAGACAAAGTATGTTACTCAATGTGCAGGGTCTTTCACTTAATATTTTAGTGATGAAGAATACAATCTTTCATTTTAAATCATCTACTTTTAATTGAGAATTTGGAAAAAGTCTTATCAACAAATTATATAATTACTGTTATCAATTTCTGAGTGAATAGCTGTCTGTGAATCTGACTTCACTGCATGAATAATTGAATTCAATTTTCATTATGTATACACCTCACACAAAGAAACTTTTAAAGGATATGTCTAGTTTCTGCATTTTGAGAGAGAAAATGCAACGATGTAGAGTTACAATCAATTATTAGAAAATCAACACCTAATAGATGATACAATGACCCACAGACATCAAATACACTAACGGTAAGTGGACTTGACTTTTACTCCTAACAGTGAAATTCGATAAGGTACAACAACTCGCCATGGGGAATAAGTATGCAAAGTTTGATGATTCCCAGTTCTACAGTTTTGTCTAAGTTATGCCCATTAAGTTTTCAAGGAATTCCCTTCAATAGCCATACCTTTTGATCCATAAACTTGAAAATCAATAAGGTTTGATCACTCATCACGAGGAACAATTATATTCATGCAAAATATGATAGCACTAGTGCTAAGGTTCAACATAATTTTTTTTTTTTAAATACCCATCAGGGCCTTGCTCTTTGCACCCTAATCTTGAAAATCAACAATAGGAACATTGGACTACATCCCTCACCCGAGTTGCATTGGCCCTGCTGTTGTTCAGCTGTTGTGATTTTTAAGAGGTTTTTTTTCCAATTTTTATTCCCATCAAAACTTTTACCCCCACAAACTTGAAATCACACATGAGAATGCCTCAATACCAATATGACTAACATTACATGACCTTGCTGTTGTGGAGAAGACTTTTAAAAAGATTTTCTTTCCTGTATACATGCAAAATGTTAAATTTGACCCCAGGGTTAATAATTTCAATTATTTTGATCCCCAATTGTGGTCCCATCCTACTTCTGGGGACTACAATTGAACAAATTTGAATCTGCACTACCTTGGGATGCTTGCATTTTAATTAATATGACTAATCATGTGCCGTGTTCTTCTTGAGAAGACCTTTAAAGAATTTTCCTATACATCCACATGTAAATTTTCTATACATGTTCATGCAAATTTCAACTTCTCTGGCCCAGTGGTTCACGAGAAGATTTTTAAATGACCCAACTCTATTTTTTGCCTTATCTTGATTATCTCCCCTTTGAAGGGAGCATAGCCCTTCATTTGAACAAATTTGCATCCCATTTACCTACATGTTAGGATTATTTGTGCCAAGTTTAATTGAAATTGGCCCAATGGTTCTGAAGAAGAGGCATCTTCACAAGTTAAGGGTTACAAGTGTATTGATTCGTTACCTCGCATGAACCCTTGACATCAGTCACCATTCAAAACATGGGTTTGGGACAGAGCTAATAAGCTGAAATCAAATCAGCCAATGAGATTCCTTGTTTAAGATGCAAGATTGGTAAGAGTGAAAACAGAAAGTAAAAAAAATGGAAAACAGAAAGTAAAAAAAAAAAAAAGAAGGGAAAACAGAAAGTAAAAAAAAGAAGAAGGGAAAACAGAAAGTAAAAAAAAAGGTCTTATGTGGGGTACTTTTCTCAACATCATGAACAATGCGTGTTGATTTTATATGTAACCTTATTAATGATTCACATTTTCGTCCCTTTTATGTTGTAGCTATAGTATTTATTAAGCTATTTCATAGTCAATTTTAAATAACTTGTTCAATTTGTTGAGACACTATCGACAAACATACTTGGACAATCCATGGTTTTCATGCGGCTCATATTCTATTCTATCCGTTATCTTCACCTTTCATATTCTAAAACTTTGTCCAATTGTTTCTTCAAAAAAATTAATAAATTCCTGAAAATCAATCAGCGGGCACAAATTCTACATGTTTCTGATGGTCTCTGCAAGGAAGGGAGTGGTGGTGTATTATGTTTAGTTTTGTTTTCGTCTGATTATAAAAGCCATGGTCGGATTGGCTCCAAAATAGAGGCTGCAACACCAATCGCATGATCCCATGGGGATCTGGGTTGGAATAAGTCCTCAGTACTCCTTGCTTGTCATAAGAAGCGATTAAATCGGGTGGTCTTTGGAGGAAACCACAAAAACCGAGGTCCTGTGTCACAGTAGATGTACCACAATAAAGATCCCTCCCAGCTCAAAGGCTGTAAGTACCGAGTATAGGCCTAAATTTTGCAGCCCTTCACAGGTATTGGTGATGTCTTCATATGAGTGAAAAATTCTCAAGAGGGACGTTAAACAATTAATATACAATCAATCAACCAATCATATGCTCCGTCTCTAGCCCATATTTTGAATGGTGACCAATGTCAAAGGTTAAGTGCAAAGTAACAAATCAATAACCCTTGACTTGTGAAGATGGAGAAGAGGATGAAATTGTGAAAAGATAAAAGGTAATCAGAAAAGTTCGCTTGAGATTTCAGCCCAGTTGACCTAATAAGGTATGATAACTCATTATGGGGAATACATATACAACATTTTACAATTCACATGAATCCTGCCCATAAGGAATTCCCTCTCATGGCCTTGACCAATGACCTTGAAAATCAATATGGTTTGACATCTCAAAATGAGGAACAGCATGCTTTGATGACGCCCCCTCCCCCTCCAATGCTACAGTTTTCTTTAAAATTTATCCACATATACTCCCAAACATGTACACTGAAATTGCAGCATTACATTCCCTCTGAAACTGATAGCTAGGGGAAAATTACAGAATTTATTTACACCATTTAGAATTAGTTTATCTTCTATCATGATCACAATCATAACACATTTAATTCATAAAATGGAAATTAATAGCAAGATACCCAAGGGCAACATTGCTCACCTGAGTTTAACTCAACCTTGGCCCATATTTCAAGATTTCCCTTATATATTCGCATGCAAATCCTATTGTGGCCCCAACCTACATCTGGGGGCCATGACTTTTACAAACTTGAATATGCACTATATCAGGAAGCTTTCATGTAAATGTAAGATTCTTTGGCCCAATGGTTCTTTAGAAGATTTTTAAAGAATTTTCCTATATATTTGTATGCAAACTTTGATCCCCTATTGTGGCCCTATCCTATCCCCAGGGGCCATCATTTTAACAAACTTCAATATGCACTATGCCAAGAAGCTTTCATATACATCTGTACTTTCCTGGCCCAGTAGTTCTTGAAAAGAAAATTTTCAAAGATTTTACATAAATATTCAAATGTAATCAATATTTGTATGTAAAACTTTTGATCCCTTATCGTGGCCAAAACCTACCCCCAGGGGTCATGGTTTTAACAAACTTGAATCTGCACGATGTCAGGAAGCTTTCATGTAAATTCCAGCTCTTTTGGCCCAGTGGTTCTTGAAGAAGATTTTTAAATGAGCCCACCCTATTTTTGTAATTATCAGTGATTGGGATGCATGCACCCTGCGCCAGTCGCATTCAATTTTTTTAAAATGGTGCATAGAATATTGAAAACAATGCGCCGTTATGGTGCATATCATTGATATACCTAAGGATACCTTGTGCCAAGTTAGGTCAAATTGGCATAGTGTCTTTGAAGAAAATATTTTTAAAAGTTATCAATGTATATTCACTATTTCGCTATTATCTCCCTTTGGAAAGGCGTGTGGCCCTTCATTTGAACAAACTTGAATCCCCTTGCCCCAAGGATGCTCTATGCCAAGTTTGGTTGAAATTCACCCTGTGCTTCTGGAGAAGATTTTTTTTAAAAAAGTTGTCAATGTATTTTCACTATTTTGCTATTATCTTCTCTTGGAGAAGGGTGTGGCCCTTCATTTGAACAAACTTGAATCCCCTTCACCCAAGGATGCTTTGTGTCAATTTAAGTTGAAATTGGCCCTGTGGTTCTGGAGAAAAAAACTATTTTGCTATTATCTCCCCTTGTAGAAGGGTGTGGTCCATCATTTGAACCTGAATCCCTTGCCCAAAGGATGCTTTGTGCCAAGTTTGGTTGAAATTCGCCCAGTGGTTCTAAAGAAGAAGTCGAAAATGTGAAAGTTTACAGACAGAAGGACGGACAGACATGATGTTTGATCAGAAAAGCTCACTCGGGTGAGATAAAAAGAATCAAATATCTATCCCAAAATCAATTTCAAATATCTGTAATATTTACATATTTCTCATCATTTTCACCTTCAACAGTGAAAATTATCCTGATAATTATTATCCTATTTCAGATAAAAGCATTTTGAATTGTACGTATTATAATGATCAGATAGATGATTTCATAAATTTCTATGTGAAAATTGAATAAATTCTAAATTATTGGTTAGAAAGTCTTTACAAACTGCAAACAAAAACTGCTACAGTTGATTTTGTACCTTTCATGAAAATTGAAGATTACATATAACTTTACATTGTTTCTCAAGGAAATATTTTCTCGTTATCACCTTAAATATTAACCATCAACATTTTTACCAAGTGTAGAGAAAATTTGGCCATGAACAGAAATGTTTATGAGTGTAATACACATGGGATCCAGCTAAAACCCAACCCAGCAGACCACGTGAATGTCAGGTTCATATCACACTTGAGTGATCAAAGCTGATTCGAAAAGAGAACCTGGTGTGACTGAGTCTGCTCTGAAGATGACCCAACAAACCCAGAGCTGAATAACAACAAACTCAGAGCTGAATAACAACAAACCCAGATATGAATCACAACAAACCCAGAGATCAATAACAACAAACCCAGAGATCAATAACAACAAACCCAGAGATCAATAACAACAAACCCAGAGATCAATCACAACAAACCCAGAGATGAATCACAACAAACCCAGAGATCAATAACAACAAACCCAGAGATCAATCACAACAAACCCAGAGATCAATCATAACAAACCCAGAGATCAATAACAACAAACCCAGAGATGAATCATAACAAACCCAGAGATCAATAACAACAAACCCAGAGATGAAACACAACAAACCCAGAGATCAATAACAACAAACCCAGAGATCAATAACAACAAACCCAGAGATGAAACACAACAAACCCAGAGATGAATCACAACAAACCCAGAGATCAATAACAACAAACCCAGAGATCAATAACAACAAACCCAGAGATCAATCACAACAAACCCAGAGATGAATCACAACAAACCCAGAGATCAATAACAACAAACCCAGAGATCAATCACAACAAACCCAGAGATCAATCATAACAAACCCAGAGATCAATAACAACAAACCCAGAGATGAATCATAACAAACCCAGAGATCAATAACAACAAACCCAGAGATCAATAACAACAAACCCAGAGATCAATAACAACAAACCCAGAGATCAATAACAATAAACCCAGAGATGAATCACAACAAACCCTGAGCTGAATCACAACAAACCCAGAGATCAATAACAACAAACCCAGAGATCAATAACAACAAACCCAGAGATCAATAACAACAAACCCAGAGATCAATAACAACAAACCCAGAGATGAATCACAACAAACCCTGAGCTGAATCACAACAAACCCAGAGATCAATAACAACAAACCCAGAGATGAAAAACAAACCCAGAGATCAATCACAACAAACCCAGAGATCAATAACAACAAAACCAGAGATCAATAACAACAAACTCAGAGATCAATAACAACAAACCCAGAGATCAATAACAACAAACCCAGAGATCAATAACAACAAACTCAGAGATGAATCACAACAAACCCAGAGATCAATAACAACAAACCCAGATATGAATCACAACAAACCCAGAGATCAATAACAACAAACCCAGAGATCAATAACAACAAACCCAGAGATGAATCACAACAAACCCAGAGATGAATCACAACAAACCCAGAGATCAATAACAACAAACCCAGAGATCAATAACAACAAACTCAGAGATCAATAACAACAAACCCAGAGCTGAATAACAACAAACCCAGAGATCAATAACAACAAACCCAGAGATCAATAACAACAAACCCAGAGATCAATAACAACAAACCCAGAGATGAATCATAACAAACCCAGAGATCAATAACAACAAACCCAGAGATGAATCATAACAAACCCAGAGATCAATAACAACAAACCCAGAGATCAATAACAACAAACTCAGAGATCAATAACAACAAACCCAGAGCTGAATAACAACAAACCCAGAGATCAATAACAACAAACCCAGAGATCAATAACAACAAACCCAGAGATCAATAACAACAAACCCAGAGATCAATCACAACAAACCCAGAGCTGATCACAACAAACCCAGAGATGAACCACAACAAACCCAGAGATCAATAACAACAAACCCAGAGATCAATAACAACAACAAACCCAGAGATCAATAACAACAAACCCAGAGATCAATAACAACAAACCCAGAGCTGAATAACAACAAACCCAGAGATCAATAACAACAAACCCAGAGATGAAACACAACAAACCCAGAGATGAATAACAACATACCCAGAGATGAATCACAACAAACCCAGAGATCAATAACAACAAACCCAGAGATCAATAACAACAAACCCAGAGATGAAACACAACAAACCCAGAGATCAATAACAACAAACCCAGAGATGAACCACAACAAACCCAGAGATCAATAACAACAAACCCAGAGATCAATAACAACAAACCCAGAGATCAATAACAACAAACCCAGAAATCAATAACAACAAACCCAGAGATCAATCACAACAAACTCAGAGATCAATAACAACAAACCCAGAGATCAATAACAATAAACCCAGAGATCAATAACAACAAACCCAGATATGAATCACAACAAACCCAGAGATCAATAACAACAAACCCAGAGATCAATAACAACAAACCCAGAGCTGAATCACAACAAACCCAGAGCTGAATCACAACAAACCCAGAGATCAATAACAACAAACCCAGAGATCAATAACAACAAACCCAGAGATCAATAACAACAAACTCAGAGATGAATCACAACAAACCCAGAGATCAATAACAACAAACCCAGATATGAATCACAACAAACCCAGAGATCAATAACAACAAACCCAGAGATCAATAACAACAAACCCAGAGATGAAACACAACAAACCCAGAGATGAAACACAACAAACCCAGAGATCAATAACAACAAACCCAGAGATCAATAACAACAAACCCAGAGATCAATAACAACAAACCCAGAGATGAACCACAACAAACCCAGAGATGAATACTAACAAATTTGCATGATAGCTTCCAATATCATTCGTAAGTTTCCTTCCGGTTGGTGAGTAAACAGTTTTACTTATATGTATAACTAAGGTTTTATCGTGCATGTTTACAAATATGTAAACAGTTTCGTATGTTTATAAGTATGAAAACCACTAAGCATCATTATTCTAATGTTAAATTTTTATATGTTTACTAATATAGAAACAACTACATGTGTTATACTTATATAAACATCTAAGCATATAATTCGGGTTTTCTATCGTGTATAACTATATGTTTATTAGTATGTAAACAATTACATATATAAGTATCGTAGCATATTAATATTAGGAATATAAACTTTGCGTTTTTATCGTTTTAGTTTATATAAACATGTAGTTAAAATATAGATGCAGCTATACATCAAATCCCGGTATATTATACGTATATGTATATGCAAATATACATAAAATTCAGGTATGTTATTATACGTATGTATTTTGTAAACTTCTTTTTATGACGAACATTTAGATGCAATGTCGCAGTTTGTATGTATGCAGGCCTGCTGCATACTATTATATTTAATATATGTAAGCTTGTTGGATGTATGCGATTTGTGATTTTGCATCTATTCTGTATTTTCATTATTTAATTAAATCTATATGTTATGTAATTAAGTATACCACTTCTTATGGTTGATATTTTATCTGTCATACAATTTTATCATAAGTACTAACTCACCACTTATTACATTATACATCTTCAGTTTTATACACATAATACATACTATCGAATAAGAATTATGGAGCCATGTCGTGCTAGGAGCTGGATCCAGTTACAGAAACATGGTACAGGGTCTGAGGTGTAGCACCTGACGACGACCTCAAAATTCTTGCCTGATGACGATCTCAAAATTGTTGTCTGGCATAATTTTATAATTTATGATTAACAAAGTAATAACTAGTGGCACTCTATTATCAAAATTTTCTTTGGCGACCCTACCCTAATTCTTTTCCGTATATATTTTAGTTACTTCACATGTATATACATACCTACATCCATATTACTACCACCTGTTACTAATATTAATAATTATGTAATAGTTATGGTATATTTATTTCGGTGTATCTTGAATTGGACGAAGGACGGAGACTCGTGCGATTACTAATTATTACCTTCTATTAGAATCCAAATAAATAACAAATATTTTAAATATTTAATTTTATAATTACTTATTATAATTTTTAAAATTCTAATATACTTAAGTAATAAATTAAATAAAAATCAATATTAAAATTATTATATATATAAATAAAAATATAATTTATTATAAATAAAAAATATTTTAATTATTTAATTTTAATTTACTTATTGTATTTTTTCTTTTAATTTATTGAACAAATTAAATAAAATTATTATTAAAATTATTATATAAATAAAAAATATAATTTATTTCATTAATTTTTACTTTTTATTTAGTTTTTATAAATATAAGTTACTTCTTTATTTCATTATAATTTATGACATACGACCATCACATGTATGTGTCCGGCCATCAAAAGACAGTACCGCAGTCATCAGACGTGTTGGTACACGATGGTCCTTATTTATTTATATTTATTTATTTTTAAACCATGGGACAACCCATACGTCCCATACGGAGCATATGGAATGTTACTACAACACACTTCAACTTCACTATGTTGGTGCATTTGGGAGGTGTTGGGGGGTGAGGCTGGATCGCAATGAGATGGATAGTATTATGTCAGATAATACAGTCACCAATCGGTTAACGATATATAGTTAACCAATCCTACGAATATCAAACAAACAAACCCAGAGATGAATCACAACAAACCCAGAGATCAATAACAACAAACCCAGAGCTGAATCACAACAAACCCAGAGATCAATAACAACAAACCCAGAGATCAATAACAACAAACCCAGAGCTGAATCACAACAAACCCAGAGATCAATAACAACAAACCCAGAGATGAACCACAACAAACCCAGAGATCAATAACAACAAACCCAGAGATGAACCACAACAAACCCAGAGATCAATAACAACAAACCCAGAGATGAACCACAACAAACCCAGAGATCAAGAACAACAAACCCAGAGATCAATAACAACAAACCCAGAGATCAAGAACAACAAACCCAGAGATCAATAACAACATACCCAGAGATGAATCACAACAAACCCAGAGATCAATAACAACAAACCCAGAGATGAACCACAACAAACCCAGAGATCAATAACAACAAACCCAGAGATCAATAACAACAAACCCAGAGATGAATCACAACAAACCCAGAGATGAAACACAACAAACCCAGAGCTGGCCCAAAGTGAATCTAGGGTCTGCTTTCTGGGTCTGCATGTACTTGAGTGCACAGTTGGGTCCAGTAATACTGTACATCTGGATAACATCACAATATTCTGCATTTAATTTGCTATTACGTCTACCAAATGACTGTGCTGTGTGTACAGTGTATGTGCTGTGGTGTCTGTGCTTGTCACTCTTACTTTTAGCCTCACCCTTGGATAGCAGCTTGCTGTGAAAAAGGAGCAAAGTGTGCAAGACTTCTCTGCCAACTATAGCCTCTCATACAGCAAGACCTATGTGTCCCAAATATGGGATCCTCCTTGAAGTGGTAGATGGTAACTAGATCCTTGTGGTTTCAGGCTAAAACACAAAGTCTAATAGCAGGCTAGGCCCTGAAGTGCACGGCATGCACCATCCATCAGCGTATGGACACACCCTGGTGCCTGCAAACCTGGTCCCCAGCTATGGGTCAAATAGTGTCACTGCCTTGTGATAGGTACTGGATTGTCAAAGGCTATGAGAGATAACCCAGACAGAAAACCAGAATAGCAGGGTAAATGCAATACTCTAAAGGAAGGACAACCCAGAGAGAAACACCAGTCAACCAGCATGAAGGTTAGGCCAACAACCCCATACTGTAAAAACATTCACTTCTTACAGAAACTGCAAGAAAATTCATTACTAGGGACCCTAACCCACTGTGAAGGTGGGTAAAAGACAGACCCAGATTGAAGCCTTATGCCTCACCAGAGACAAAGCGGCTTTAAGTTAGTAATTTGCTGTTAAAATGTTTCAAACTTCAATTAATGTAGCTACTAAGCATACATTGCAAGTGCACTAACCAGCGATTTTTTTCCTTATACAGTCAAAACTGCCATAGCGACCCACTGTATTAAGCGACTCACTGTCGTATGTGACCATAAAAAGTTCCCCCCAAGACGTTACTCTATATATTGTACCTGTATTAAACGACCACCTGTCTGACGCGACCAATGACCATGATTTTTACAACCTTTTCGTGTATTTTCACGAAATTTTACCTCTATTTAATGACTGTACATTTTTCGATTACAACGTGAACACTACTTTCGATTTCGGTTGAGTCAACTCTTCTGGGAATTATCGCCCCTAACACTTTCGTTTTCAAACGCACGACTATTCTGGGAATTATCGCCCCTAACACTTTCATTTTGGTACGCACAGTTTGGCGATGATCTTGTTTAGTCGGCCCTCTGAATAAATTATTATACCTAAGCTGTCAACACCCAGTGTCGTGTGTGGTTAATTAATAAAACCCGAGTTGATGTTTATTTAACAAAATCAAGGATCAGGAAATCAATGTTTGAATGTGTGAATTTCGACAAACTTTAAGAAGTGCCGGGTAGGCTAGATCGGAAATGAAAATCTACCACTTGTTATACATTATGTTCAACAGAGTAAAAATTTGCCCCATTGTGATATAAATCAGGTAAATATTGTGCTTAGGACTGAAATTTTAAACGGAGTATTGGCAGTTTTTCCTGCATGAGATACTTGAGGTTTCCAGAATAATGACCGGAACTAGCGGCTCACTTCGACATGTCCCGAGTATTTGACACGTCCGAGTTCAAGAAAATTGCCTGCATTAGTTCTAAACTTAAAAGATTTGCTGTGTATGTACAATGGATATTGTGATTTATTTAATGTTTCTCAAATTGAATAACATTTTTCCAGCATGTATTGTACAAAAGGAGACGCAACACTTCACCATTTGCTTTCTTACCACAAGCATTGCATTTTTTAGTTACACTGTACAAGTAGGCTATACATAAATACCCTTTACAACAAAGTGTTTATAAGTTTTAGAAAATTTACATGCAGTTCATAAATAATTTTTAAATCTCATGTAAATGTGTAATATGAAATGCATGCAAAGTTTATCATTCTTAAATAGATTAAATGTAATTTTTGATGAATAAAAATTATGATACAGCACATCATATTCTAGATTTTTAACTACAGTGTATTATTAATTTTATTTTACAACTATTAAAACTGTACTTGATATTCTTAATGATAAATTCCAAATGCATGTAGTCATTTTCTCCATTGTACAAATTATTTACGATATTTTATCCATTAACTGCGGAAAATAGGCAACCTGTATTAAGAGACCACCTGTCATATGTGACCTTTTTTCCATTCTCCGTTGGAAGGTCTCTTAATACAGGTTTGACTGTATAACTGGTACCGATAAACGGTACCATTCCCAATCCCAAATAAAGTGCACCGCCACGGTACATGATACGCCCGTCACATATTGTTAACATGAACATATCACCATGAAGAGATAGGTATGCATGGAACCAAATGTCAACCTTCCTTTAAGAATCTTACCCACTTTATGGCCTCATGTGACATTGCTTCAAATATTGATAATGTAAGCTTAATGATTTTTAAAAGGATATAAAAACATTTTCCCAAATGTTTTCAATGAAATGATTAAAGTGCAAGATAGCCCTTTATCCAAGCAAACAACTTACAATAAATGGGAGTACTCAAAAAGGTTGATTTATTCAACATATCAAAAAATACATATATCAGCATCTGCCTTTGTCAAATCTTCAAGTATAAAAGTAAAATATGCATGGTGATGTCAATATAAATAAATATAGATTAAAAACGGTTATTTCAAACACTGGTGCATCTCCTATGGTGTAGTTATTAATTAGAAAAAAATAATACATCATATATTTCTCAACTGGTTGTGTTAGACTTGAGAAATGCACATCTGCAGCTTTGCTCATTGTATTTTAAGGAATGAAGAACAATGCACAGCGTAATAAAACATCAAACATTAGTCATTATGTTTATTCTTAGACTGTAAAACTGTCATCTTAGTGAGACATGACAATCTGCACCTTGTTGTTGAGATATAAAATAAAAATATATTTTACAATATCATATTAATTCTTAAACTTTATACCAAATTAACTTTCAAAGTAATGGCTACCAATTAGAACTGTTCTAAAATTTGACAGATCAATTAGAAGGCCAGATTCCTCTGCCCAATTCCCGATTGCAAGAGATATAGATAGCACCTCCTTGATCAGATTGCTGTAACAGAAATCTTCTAAACTCATTAATTAATCTGTAATTTGACAGAATGCAATTTTTCTGTTAGCAAAATGCCTCCTGAATTGCTTGATAATTACACCCATGGGACAAGGGAAATTTCTCTTGTTACTGACACAAAAGAAATAATTTGTTTGTTATATACTGCTGTATAGTACAGTGTATATAATGAAGAATGTGTAGTTTCTTGAATTAACATTTTTTAATATGGTTATTGCAATACTATTTCATCTGTTCAGATTTACACAAATGCCCAATCTGCAGCTTTGTTCATTGTATATCTTTTTTCTGAACAATGCCACAGCCATAACAAAACATCAAAATACTAATCATTAAAATAGGCCTTTATACATATTGCAACCATTTGTTGTCTTAGTGAGAAATGATACTCTGCATATAGGTTGCCGAGAAAAAAAATTAAAAATTATATAGTACAATGTCAAATTAATTTTGAAAATAAAGACTAACCACAACAAACAAATTCACTTTCACAAATAATTTCTGGTATATCTGCAATTAAGAGGCTAAGATCTCTCTGCCCAATTCCCTAGAGATAAAGATAACACCTGCTTGATCATGTTGATCAGAGATGCTCTACCAGAAATGATTAAGACAGTCTTCTTACACAAAACTCATTAATTAGTCTTGTCAAAATGCCCTTTGCATGCTACTCCCATGGGACAAGTGGAATTTCTCATGTTATTGTTAGAAACAAAGGAAACATTACATAGGCTAAAAAAAGCTGTACAGTATATCATAAAAAAATATATGTTTTTTCTTGATGTAACATTTTTGAATGAGGTTTTCTACAAAACTCTTATATGAGTAGGGATTGTACCAATTATAACATACTTTTTTCAAAAAATCACTTCAACTAAATGTCACAGTGACCTTAAAGTACAGTGCGACACACCTTCTACCTAAGATGTATAAGTTGACCAAGTTTCATGATTCTAGATCAAATAGTTTTCAAGTTATGAGCCGGACAGGGTTTTACCATATTTGGCCATATCTTCTTAATTAAAAGTCACAGCGACCTGGTTTTAATGTGCGACACACCTTCTACCCAAGATGTATCAACTGACAAAGTTTGATTATTCTAGGCCTTATAGTATTTAAGTTATGAGCCGGACACGAAAAAGCTAACAGACGGACGGACGGACGGACAGACGGACGGACATGAAGGCCATAACATAATACAGCCCGTCTTAAGACGGGCGTATAAAAACCATCGATTTTTCCCAATTTTGAGACTAAAAATTCCCAATTTACTTGCCGAAAAATATACTGCTGACACCGTAATTTACTTAGTCTGAAACACTGTACAAGTTAACCAAAAATGTTCACTTCCGGTATTAAATCAAAAGTACAGATAGAACTACGACGATTCTAAAACGAGCCTATGATGATTCCTTATGTCTCGCAACAGCAGATATTACTGTAAAAAAGTTTGTAAAGAGATGATTACTTCTTGTTTTGTTGTCTTTTTTCTTTTCTTTTAGTTGAAATCATTTGCTGATACATTCGTAGAGAATTCCCAATTTGTTCGATTTTGACACTATTTTTCCCAATCGAATGGGTACCGGTACCAGTACCAGTGGGTAGAAAAAAATCGGTGCTAACACACCTGGCTCTTTGGTCACATCTTTGTCTCCACGATAAGACTGAAACCAAACCGAGCTAACCTTACCTTTATGTCCACATTTCTTTTGTGGGTAACAAGTCAGACAGCACAGAATTCCATTTCCTGATATGTTAAGAGAAATGCATTAAAGAATGTCAATACACACCTGAACTTTCTGTTGGTTCTCCTTCAAATTGTGAAGTGGTGAAAATATGAACCTCTAATATTTGAGGATCACCAACAAATTCAAAATCAATTCGTCCAATTTCTTTCAAACTGTCTGATTTTAGACTTGATTCTTCTAACAGTTCCCTAAATTAAAAAAAAAGATGACGTAAGTACATATGTAATTAAATTTCCCCCCCACAAATTTGACATGAAAATTACACATATTTACAAGCCAGTTCTATTCTATCCACCATGGTACCAGAATTCAAAAGATGTGATATAGGAGATAAAGCAGGATAGCTGGGAACAATGTCATGGTTTAACTGCACATCCCTCAGCAAAGCAATTTACTCTCTGAAACACGGTTGTTATTTTGAACTGTCTTATATTTGCCTCTACATGTATGTCAGTACAACTTAACATATACATGTAATATTACTGGATGTTAAAAGATAATGTTTGACAACTCTCGACTTGTGCCCTCTGCTCTGTAGCATCATTACAAGAGTTTCCTTGTGTTCAGTAATTTTGATACAATTATGATACACTGGTAGTTTCTACCTTTGTGCAGCTTCGAAAATGGTTTCCCCTTTTTCAACCTTGCCTCCAAAGCCATTCCATTTGCCTTCACCAAATCCCCTTTTCTTCATTCCCAGTAGAACCTGATTTGGTCTGGTTACCATTACAAGGGTGAGCAGCTTCTTCATAACCATGATGGGGAATACTTGAAAAAAAAAACAAACAGTTGTCAGAGGACAACAGCGCTCACCAGACAGACTCACATTGGAAAAAAAAGCAATAGTACACATACAAAAATTAATGAGAGGAAATTTTAAACTATATATATTTTATGCTGATTTATATTGGTGCTTTTTGTCGACTCAGATATTGACATGTAGGGGTAATTGATGGGAGAAAGCCCGAGTACCCTGATGAAACCCACATGTACAAGTCCAAGTGGGCGAGCACAATACCCTCTCACATACAACTACTGCTGACCATGAGAATTAAACGCGACCACAATACCCTCTCACATACAACCACTGCTGACCATGAGAATTAAACGCGACCACAATACCCTCTCACATACAACCACTGCTGACCATGAGAATTAAACGCGACCACAATACCCTCTCACATACAACCACTGCTGACCATGAGGATTAAACTTGACCACAATACCCTCTCACATACAACCACTGCTGATCCTGAGAATTAAACATGACCACAATACCCTCTCACATACAGCCACTGCTGACCATGAGAATTAAACGCGACCACAATACCCTCTCACATACAACCACTGCTGACCATGAGAATTAAACATGACCACAATACCCTCTCACATACAGCCACTGCTGACCATGAGAATTAAACGCGACCACAATACCCTCTCACATACAACCACTGCTGACCATGAGAATTAAACGCGACCACAATACCCTCTCACATACAACCACTGCTGTGACTAAGTCCACAAGTAGAAAAAAGCCTGTAAATTGAATAAAAATTGTTCAATCAATATGAAAATATCAGGTGTACATCTTCATATGGTGAGTAATGAGCATACAAATTTTCAGAAAAATCCATGCACTTGTTTCTGATGGATAAAATCATGCCTACAGACAGATGGACATGCTGATACCAATATACCCCCCAGACTTCGTTTGCAGGGAATATAAAAATATTAAACCTGATGTCTCATCCAAAAAAGTTGGTTACATGCAGTTTCTGCATCATGAATGGTTGTGTGCATCCACAGGCGGCTAAATTTTCTTTATATTAAACCAGGGTTTAATGTACCCATGTCCCATATGTAGAACAAAAGGGCTACAACCCATGACAACAAAGAATTTCAGATATTCTGGGAATACCACACCTCTATATTAAAACTTCACATCTATTAAATGTGATTTACACAGCATTCAAATCCACAGAACTGTCAACTTCTGACACCATTCAAAAGAGAAGCCTTGGTGTGTATACGTAAAATGTAATTTGACTGTTTAGAAATTGACTGTCTTATCTACAATGTATGCATACATTTATTTTTTGCCTTGGATCTTGCTTGTCACTGCAAAGAAGTAACCACAGATGCCCCTCTGTCCATCTCTTATTGAACAGTCTGTGATTCTGTTAGTAGTCAAACAGTTCTTGAAGTCTAAGTGCATGCCTGGCCAGTGGGTAACTTCATCAAGATGCATTCAAGTACAGTGTGCTACACATGAAATACCTTAGCTAAGACCATAATTACATTTAAATAATTGTTGTTTTGGAGTTGTATGCAACCCACATTTAGATATCACAAAATAGGACAGATTTTCTGAGTTGTGTTTTTATACAAATGATGTCAAAGGTGTTTAGCATTCATGTTTAAATATATGTTAGAAAAGTTTAATTGAATGCCAAATCTTTGTCCAAAAAATGTATCATTTACAATTTCTTCTAGAATCTTTTCCACTGAAACTTTCAGCATTTTAAAAGACTTATCTACATAATTAAAAGTGAAAGAGTCCTTTTTCTTTAGCAAAGTTTTAACTTTTCTGTTTTCAGAGTAAAATTAATTGCAACATGGTACGAAAAATAAGAAAATGACACATTATTTTTTTCACTTTGGAGTTTCGGTTACGTTCAATTTTTTTTGTAATGCAGTGTGAAAAATTAACGGTGGACTGATAGACAATGTCCTTAGAAAATCTTGTTGATCTATACCCGTGAAAACAGCAATAGATTGACCTGTCTAAAGGAAATCTGACCAAGTCCTATAAAGTCTGTGTTATGTTGATTTGTTTCTGCACATCTCTTTTTATAATGAAATGTTCATGAATCATTCGAATCAAGAGTATTCCATTTTTAAAAAGAGGGGGGAATGGAACAGATTCAACTCGATATGTACTTTCGCTTTCAACTTCGTGTGCCCTTGGTCAGTTTCAGCAATTTCCTCGTTGTGTTTAGTATCACATTGAATAAAATAAATCCAAGTTTCGTTACCAGTAGCAATCTCATTTAGTCGCCATTATAAATCAGTCTTCGTAATTGCTATTAAGGAACTGGGTGGCCATTTCTATACGGACGCATTTTTGCTTTATGTAAGGTTGGTTGGTTGTCTATTGTTTAACGTCCTTCTTGAGAATATTTTACTCACACACAGACGTCACTATAATATTGCTGATGAAGGGGTGCAAAATTATGGCCTATTGCTTGGCGATTTCGGCCTTTGAGCAGGAGGGATCTTTATCATACCACACCTGCTGTGACATGGGGCCTCAGTTTTCTCATCCAAAGACCATCCCGTTTAGTCATCTCTTACGACAAGCAAGGGGTACTGAGGACCTATTTTAACCCAGATACACAGGACTTTTTCTGTAAGGAGATGGGGGATCCACTGATTGCAAACTTTCAGAAGCTTTATACCTATTCTCATATAATGTGGACACTTTTTCTGAAGAATTTAAAAAAATTAAGTTTTTAGAATACTTTTTTGAACGATAGGTTATGAAAGAAGAACATTCATAAAATAAAATTTCACAAATTTAACACTCAACCACAAATCATTAAAAAATAATGCTCAGTGGAATAGATCTGTCCATTTTCAGTTTGTAATCTACGTTATCTACACAGTCTAGCAAACCATCTTAATTCAATATATAGTTACATTAAAAAAATTACTTGATTTTGAGAGTTTACAATGTACAAAACTCTTTGATATACAAATTGTAAAATTAGTAACGAAAAATTTATATCATCTCTAGAATAATCAAACTATTCCTTATTCTATAGAGCAATTGTTTCAGATTAAAGATTTTTTAACTCTATCACTGTAAAGAGAAGGAGAAAATTTTCTGAAATGTTACATATAAATGATAGATCGACTTGTATAGTTATGAAATAAACAAAATATCGCACACTATTCTAAATGATAGTGTTACGATAGTGATCAAAGGAGATAACGTAGATTACAAATCGTCAATATTTCACAATCTTTGTAATGTAACTTGAATGAAAATGTCACATTTTAAAATTTGTTTTCTTTCTTTGAATTTTTAAAACAGCAGATTCAACTACTGTAGCAAGCTGGCAGCATTACCTTAATTTTTTGTTTCATTTTTATAAGTCTACGAGTAGTTCCTTGTGTAGTGCAAGGGAAGTTCATAAGAAAGATATATATATATATATACCATCACATATTTTCACATTTATTTTTTAATAAGTAATAGCAAGTAAGCATACCTAACATTGAAATCGATAATCAGCAAACGGACGATTTTACTTATTTCTATTCTTTATTCAGACAATAACAACAAATACGTAGCATATAAAATAATGGCATTATATGTTTGTCACATTGATACGTACTAGTATCACAGATGTTATTGTATTAAATTTATCAGAATTTGTATCACTTAATGACACCTTATTACAACAAGCGTTCAAATACACCACATATTTAATAAAAATTGTAACGTACGAAATTAACTAAAATGAAAAGAGCATCAAATGGCATTTTGAATTACTTTTGATCTGATGTCACAAGTTTTAACTCTAAGAACATTTTTGATGCATGATGTTGTGTTTGGTATTCACTACTGTGTTTTGTGAATGTCCTTTTATGGTCTACCCATCTATGAAAGAAAGAAAACAATAATGAAGTTGTGAGATCTTTGAAATAGACGATGCGATATCTATGTAATCTACATTGTGAAATGTTGTAATCTACGTTATCAAATTTTAACAGGCTTTGCTTTCCTAGAGTTGCAAAGTTTTTAACAAATATTCAAATGATAGTGTCAAACAAACCACAACCCTCATAGAAAGTGAACTAACATTTGCAAATTTACGTTCAAATGATTCAAACACCCCAAATCTTTTCCGCTGTAAACTATTTTTTGTAATCTACATTATCGACCAATCACACTGAATATATTCAAACAATCTATAGAAAACTTACACAAGACATCTTAAACTTACAAACAAATAGTGATTTCATGTTTTTAAAGTGTTAATATCAAGATATATACATGTTCTTTTCCCATGGACACATCTTGTTTTCATCAATTATTCGTATGTGCTGTTTTGTACAAAATTCAATGTCATGTGGAAATCGATAGAAATGATGAAATACATTATCATATTTACATGAAAATTGTTCCTGAATCCTGATACATTTTATTTCAGGTGATATGTTATTGTTGATGCTAATTCATTACTTACTGTATTCTTTGCTTGGTTGTCAATATATTTATTAGGTGACCTTTATTCAAAAAATGCTTGTTGGTTCTCTTTTTTTCTATTCAGAAATTCAGTAAATAGTATAATATCAAGACTAAACCAGTCTAAAAGATCCGGCAGAGTGCTCCGATTTGTTTTACTACCACCATTTAGCCCAAAAAGATGGAAATTACAAAACACACGGAACGTAGATTACATCACATAGATTACATATGAGCATTTTCTTCAGAGAATTTTTATTTTCTTTCATCGATATCTAATATTATTCATAATTTTTTTCATCACTGTCGACAAAGTGAAACAAAAATAAACAGATTTACTTTTAGTTATGAAATGGTTTTGTTGCAGAGCGATCACGTAGATTACATTCTTATCCGTACACTCGAAAATCCGACCGTTAAGTAGAATTATCTTCAATATGTGTTTTATAGTTAAAAAATATGGGTTTGATTTGTGTAATTTATATAATTTTATGTTAAAATATGATTTTAATTGAACATTTTATCCCAAACCATCTCGACTGAAATGCTGGGAACGTAGATTACATCGTTTTTGGAGACATATGTTCATCAGTAATCATAAATGCCTTAATGTCAAAACAATTCTGCATTTAATTCAGAATAAAAGCCGGTCATTTTCTCCAATTATTTGTATCAAAATTTTTATATTCAAGTGAAGTTAAGTGGTTATATGCAGATGGCCTTATATGGTACCCTAAACTGCGACATGGCGAAATCCATGAAACCTCGTCTTTCCCGTGGTTGTCATTAATAAATTTATAAAACTATGTGGACCACAGTGACAATTTTAATCACAACATGTGAAAGTTTGATGAAAAATGCAATTTCTATGAGCATTCTGCTTTTATCTACATGTTCAAGGCAAGGAGACAGGTTAATCAGTAAAGTGTCCACATTATATGAGAATAGGGGTATAACTGTTCTTTTAGAATGCTGAAAACATGACAAATTTCGGAATATTTGCAAGGTCTTCCACAGTATATCTTGCATTTTCAGCAATTAGTTTTCATGCACTAATTTTAGTGTTTTTATTTTGGTCTACAGGATATTGGTGTGGTATATAGGAAATAAAATGTTTGTGGACCGAATGTCTACAGGATTGAATAGCCTAGTTAGTTTTGCACACTGTAATGTCCTGCCATCTTCATCCACAAAAAAAATTAGTTTTCCTACCTTCCGACCCAGCAGTTTCAGGTGTAGGTTGGCATCGCCAAATCAACAATAACGTAATTGAGGCCCTGGTACCCGTTTACCATGTTTACAGCTGAGTTAAAGTAAAGTACTTTGTACAAGTGCCATCGTTTGACAATGCTGATGTTCCAGTAACCTTTCTATCACCAACAAAACCCATTAGATTACTGAGCCACAAGCTTCATCTAAATGTACTAGCCATATCACAGGGACTTGCTCCTCCTTGAAAAGTTATTAAATAAAGTTTGAAAATTTCCCAGTATATCTATATCTTGATATAGGTCTATAGATAGACTATTGTTGGGGTTGTTTCCAAACATAATTTTACAAGCCGGGAGTGAGCCCGCAATTATATTCATTATATGGTGTTCCCTATTTTATAGTTTCCGAGAAAATTCGAAATTACCATCAGCAAGACTAAAAACGCTCACTTTTAAAAAATATTATCCATACACAAATAGAACTGTTTACCCAACCTCACTTCTTATATAATCTACAGATGTCTTACAGTCTGACAGTCGAGATTTCTCACTTCAGGACTGTAGGCCTAAATGTAGTGGACATAACTTTTCTAGTTTCCCGCAAAAATTCAACCAATTATGTTTTCACAACACTGAAGAGTTCTGACATCGCAATCTCTACCTAGAGTTATCGTTCCTTACATTCACAAGTATTTGTGAAACTGGGTAGAGACTGCTGACATCAATGTGAAAGCATTGACAGTAAACGTTATGCCTAGAGATCAAAGTTTTAAAACAATAGTAATTTTGCAATAGTAGGCACAAAATGATATCCTCACAGTTACGTCCCTATAAACGTGATCTACAGCATGTGAAAGATGTAGATACAAAATTTCACTGACCTCCACTGCTAGCAGCCACTAACCTGCAGCCAATAAGGCCACAGAAGCTAGCAGCCTATAAGAAAGTTCATCAAAGTACTGCGAGTTTTCAGACGGAATACTAAAAAGTAACACATAATAAATCAAAATTGATTATTTTTCAAACAATTAATCAACAAATTTTTGATTACCGAGATTCTTACTTGAAGGCAATTGAGCTCATCTGAAAGTTTCTGACGTTACATCACATAGGGGGATAATGAATGTTAATAACAAATTAATCTTTGAAGAGTCCTCAAAAGGAGTATGCAGGCAAGGAAGTGGACCCCTAGGACTATCATTTTCCGCCCTCAGTTTGGGTCTGTTGGGGTACCACCTTGGGCCACCAAATGGTTGGACCACTTTTCAGACCTCTCTAATAATTGACTAAAGGGTGTTAGGATAAAACAAAACTGATAAACAACTAAAGAAAAATGAAATCAAACATATAGAACCGTTAAAAGGGGTCACGTAGGCCTTTTAGGGCAATCAAGCTCACCTGAAAGTTCCTAATTTTACATCATGTAGGGTCGTAATGAAGGCTAATAACAACTTAATCTTTGAAGAGTCCACTCAAAAATTATGCAAGTAAGAAAGAGGTCCCTAGAACTATCATTTTCCACCCTCAGTTTGGGGCTGTAGGGGTACCACCTGGGGCCTCCCAAGGGTGGGTCCACTTTTCAGACCTGTCTAATAATAAACTAACGCGTGTTGGAATAAAACAAACCTGATGAACGACTAGAGATCAATGATGTTAAACACATACAACCCTTAAAAGGGGTCCTATATGCCTTTAAGGGCAATTGAGCTCACCTGAAAGTTCAAGATTTTACATAATGTAGGATCTTAATAGAGGCTAACAGCAATTCAATCTTTGGAGCATCTGCTAAAAGAGTATGCAAGGCACGGAAGAGGATCCCTAGGGCTATTATCTTCCACCCTCAGTTTTGGGCTGTAGGGATACCACCTGAGGCCCCCCAAGTGTAGGGCCACTTTTCAGATCCCTCTAGTAGCGGGGAATCATTTTAATTATCGGGGGGCCAATGTTCGTGGGTAAGCAAAATTTTGCTGGTTCGTGAGGACGTAATTTTGTGGGTAAGGGATACGATGCAACTAGGAGAGATAACTCTACTTGGTTTTAAAAAATATTAGAGGACATGTTAATTCGTGTGTAAGAGTGATCCACGAAACCCACGAACATTAACCCCCCACGAACAATGATGACCCCACCGTAATTGAATATTGGGTGATCTAACGAAACGAAACTGATACATGAATAGAGAGCAACGAAGTCAAACATGCATAATCCTTGAAAGGGATTGCATATGCCTTTATGGGCAATTAAGCTCACCTGAAAGTTCCTAGTTCTATATAATGTAGGAAAATCACAACTTAGCAATTGACTGGATTGTCTTGGCCACAGAGACTTGGGCCTCCTGTTTCTCCCCAGAAAGCCCGAACGTCATGGGGACTGTCTCTTCTCCCATGAGTATCATGCTCCAAATCTAGGCGAGCTTTCTGCTGATGCAGGAACTCCATTCCCACATAATCTGATCCTCTAAGGGAGCCAAGGGGAAATAAGAACTGTATTCCACATTTCCTAAGCGTATACCTACGGGACCGATTATTAACCCTCTCATCCCTGCGTTTTCTCCCGCCTGTGACATGTTGTTTTATGGGCCACTTGGGGGTCAAGCTCATCATAGACGATAGTGGACAGAACACTGACCTCGGTACCTGTGTCCACCACTGCTTGCAGCTGCACTCCCTGGATTGTTATTTCTCCGGGGATTTCTCAGGCATCTCATTATCCACGTACTCCTCCTGAACAGGTGAGTCCTCCTGATCTGATGAATCCTCCAGGTCCCTTGCACTAAACCCTTTCCGCTCTGGCACTGCAACATGCTAGGGGAAATCGAACCTGTCAGGAACACATGATTCATCCATGGATAAGTCCTCAAACTTGTCTTCTTCCAACCCGATGATGTAGTATTCAGATTCCTCCTCCTCTTCCTCTGGTGCCTCCTGGAACAGGACTCGGAACCTCTTTAGTGCTTCTTTAAACGATGCACACGAGAGAGTGCATGTTTGTGCCCTTTCCCGATTACTCATGCAATGAGTGTTTCTGTGCCTTGCCAGTGTCCGATACCAATATCGTAGGCCTTTACTGGAGAGTGCTCCGGTGTCAGCATCCATACATCCCCATGGATAGGTCCCTCTTTATTCAACGGTGGATGGATCGCCGGTCTCCGCCCTTGAGGCTCAAGTGTCCGTTGGTGGACCTCGGAATTCTCCCTAGGCTTCACCGTTGCCTCTTGCCTTCTGGGTGCATCCTTCGAATTGAGCTCCGGAGAGTCCCTCTTGAAATAGCCAAGATGCCCCACTTGAAGCAACCAAGTGTTTCTGTTCATGCCCCTGCTGAGATGAGAGGTGCATCTCGGGGGAAGGAGTGTGCCCCCGCATTTCCTTCTCCAGTTCCTCAATTCTCAGACATAGGTCCCTTAAACCCTTTTTCAATACCGATGTTCCACCGGTTGTTGGACCTCCTCCTGGACCACCATCCTTATTTCCTTCATGGGCTTAAATCGACTTGGTTTACCGGGAATGCTGGTAGTACTGCATCCTGTCCACATCTTCCTCCAGTCTTAGGTCTAACATCCAGGGCGCACAAACATCGACTACAAAACATGGTCTAAAATGAAATGTGCGAGCACAGATGGGAAAACATGTATCACTAAGCCCACCGGTGCAGCGATCATCCAACATTCTGAGAAACTGACTGGAAACTCATCTGGTATGTGTACTGACGATCCGAAACGCTTCTCGAAACGTCTCAAGATCTAAGCCAGTGAGAGGTTATCTTCCATCTCCAACAGCACGATGTAATATAGTCGTTCGAAGTGTCATCTAAGGAGAAGTAGAATTGGTTGTGATGCTTCATCTCTGTTTATTGTCGACTGCAAGCTAGCCGAACAATCTTGTGCAAGAAGGATTTCCGAATAGAATTCCCATCTTACCGCGAATCCTTGTACCTAAGCGCGTTTCTACCCGTGCCAATCGTGTGTTCCTCAGTACAAGAGTATATGAGGACAGGGAAGGGTGTATGGGGCACTGGGGCTAGCCCCTAAGCGGAACGTTCAGAGAATGGCTTATGTGATTCTGGTTTACCTAACTGGGGCTTAATGTTGGCTACTCTTCCCCCTCTCCCCTACAAACAGTGGTATCAGACTGTGCCTGAAAATGAGCAGAAGGTCCCTGCTGCTGATAGGGGACGAGCATGGCAACGATGTGGTGCATATGTGTGCTCGCATAACCACCAACCATAGGGGATACCAAGGAGTAGGCGCACTGGGCACTCTCCCAGACACAAAGTCAAGGACATGGAGTGAGTAGATTTTACGAAGCTGTACTGTATGGTAAAGGGCCAGGGAGCCCTGTGAGGAGATCGAGACAATGGAGGGTGAGTTCCGGGGGATAACCCCCGGCTCCAACATTAAGGCAACTAGGGAGTACGATTCTGGTGTAGGGATATGCTGACGTTGACTAGAACCCCTGACATAAACCCTGACTGAACTTATCGGTGAGGGGGTTGGGCTGATCTCCCCGACACTGGAATGAAGGGGTGCAGTTACGGGGGTATGATATTTTGGGAGATTCCCAGAACTGGATATGTAACCCTCTACTGTATAGTCGTAGTAGGCCTCACTGGGACATCGGGCATAACTGACCCCCTCCCCCATGGGGACGAGTAGTCGTCAGTCAACCTATCTAAGTCCCTAAACCTTCGGATATCATAGCTAGAACATTTCTTGGGTGAAGCGAAAATAATAAAGTTCTCCGGGGAGTCGCATCTACAATATGAAAATCCCCATCTAAAATCTGAACTGTCAATCTCTTGAGAACTGACCTGAACCCTCCAACTCCTCCCCCAAACAAGAAGTAATCACAACCCATGAATAATCCCTATTAAAACATTTTTGTTACGCAATCCTTTGTGTTTTTAGGCTTTTTTATAGAAGAAATTCCACTTGTCGTGAAAAGGTTACCTGTAGGCGTCCAATAAGTTGACAATTGCTGTCCATTATTTTCAATAAAGGACAGATACTGTCCATTCTTAAAAATAATGGACCGTAATTGTCAACTTATTGGGCAGTGCCAGGTAAACCCAATAACTTATTAGACGTCTACAGGTAGGCTGAAAATAAGAGAAAGACAACACATTAGAGATACAAATTTAATTTTAAATTCCCTACAAGTTACCAACACGGATATCGGGAAAAAATCACTGAAACACTGAAAACGATATTTCCCCTTAGCAGAATTCTCTGCTCCAACTTTAAGATTCACATTTTTAAAATTCCACAGGCCATTATTATATCGCACCAAAACTTAAATTTGAAAGACATATTTCCATGCTATATATTAATTTCGCTGGATCCAGGAGCAAATTCCGAAACTTTTTCACAGCGCTTTTTTATGTTTTCTTTATTTGCATATTATAATTCTGAATTATTATTTTCGCTTTCATCAATAATTTCATTTCATTTCACGAGATGGGTGGATGGTTCTTTTGGCCAGCGTTAATTATTTCCTCATCCAAATATTCGAAAACACAATGCTTTTCAGATCAAAATTTGACTCGATAACTTTCTCACCCTCCATATCCTGAATTTAACACTCATTAAGATAGTATTCGCAGTACTTTCATTGAAATCCTTAAATTTTGATTGTACAATGAAAATGCTCTCCCCATCAGAGGACGACATGTTGATATGTTGATGTACAAGATTACTTACCGGACACTGTTCAATAAGTGAACAAAAGAAACAGACATCTACGCAAGACTGGTCATATTGTCAGACTATTCAGAATAGCTTTATTCATAATTATCATTGTCAATGGATTTACCTGAGCCTGTCCATTTTTAGAACAAAAGATGTAATGTTTTAAGTAGGATATAAACCTCAAACTGTCCATTCTGTGATAGAAAGAATTGATCTCGGCCCTACGGGCCTCAGTCAGTTCTTTCTCTCAGAGAATGGACAGTTTTTGGCTTAAGCCTTTACAGAAAACAACTCTAACTTAGGGTCTTTCATACCGCCGTGGGCACTCCCACACCGTGGGCACTCCCACACCGTGGGCACTCCCACACCGTGGGTTGTCTAAACTAAAGCCTACATTGCCTACCAACACGCTCATATGTAAATTCGGGGACGCGGTGTTATGCCGCGCGATCGCTGGAGTATCCGGGGAGGGGCACAAGCCCAACACAGAGAACACTTAATCCATAGACAAATCCATCACATCTGTACACACACACACACACACACACACACACACACACACACACAATACAGAGCTACTAAATTGTAATTAAAAAATGTCTAAATAATGGACTCTATCTATCTAAAATAATTACTAAACCCTAATTTAATTCAAATTGAAAAACATTAACTAAATTTAAAAAAAAAACGACAAAATAGCGATACACCAGCACACTGCAGAGAAACAACAACTTTGCAATCACCCAATATAGTTTACGTCCATGGCCTGGAGTTGGGCGCCGATAACGTACACCACATTAAAGAGGTCTGAAAATGGACCAAAACTCGGAACGTACATGGTGCGACCCCAACAGCCCCAAACTGAGGGCGGAAATGTTACCATAAGGGTCCCTTTTCTTGCCAGAATACTCTTTTAGCAGACTCTTAAAAAAAGTTGTTATCAACCTTCATTATGACCCTACATGATGTAAAATTAGGAACTTTCAGGTGAGCTTGATTGCCCTAAAAGGCCTATGTGACCCCTTTTAACGGTTCTATAAGTTTGATTTCATTTTTCTTTAGTCGTTTATCAGTTTTGTTTTATCCTAACACCCTTTAGTCAATTATTAGAGAGGTCTGAAAAGTGGTCCAACCGTTTGGTGGCCCAAGGTGGGACCCCTACAGCCCCACTTCCTTGCCTGCATACTCGTTTAGTGGACTCTTCAAAGATTAATCTGTTATCAACATTCATTATCCCCCTATGTGATGTAACGTCAGAAACTTTCATTATCCCCCTATGTGATGTGACGTCAGAAACTTTCATTATCCCCCTATGTGATGTAACGTCAGAAACTTTCATTATCCCCCTATGTGATGTGACGTCAGAAACTTTCATTATCCCCCTATGTGATGTAACGTCAGAAACTTTCAGGTGAGCTCAATTGCCTTGAGTATGAAACTCGGTAATTATAGATTTGTTGATTAAGTGTTTGAAAAATTATCAATTTTGATTTATCATGTGTTACTTTTTAGTATTCTGTCTGATTACTCGCAGTACTTTGATGAACTTTCTTATTGGCTGCTAACTTCTGTGGCCTTATTGGCTGCTGGTTAGTGGCTGCTAGCTTCAGCCTAGTACAAATCAGCCAGCTAGATGATGATTTTATCGAGAATATAAATATATTTTCATTACATGTACTAGTCAAGTACGTAGAACTAGAGGCATTCTTCCTTTTTTGACAGCGTACATTTTCCGTTATTTTTTACATTCAAAAACTATCTTTACAATCCAAAGAAAGATATATTGGGTAATTTAGAATTTTTAAAAAAAAAAGTATCATCGAGTGTTAAGGATGCAAGTGGAAATAACGAGCGTTGACAGTCACACCCCGACGTAAGCCCATATCGGAGTAATCCGTAGTCCAAAGTAATATGTAAAGAACAACTGATATACACATAGCACGTCAGACAGCATTTAACCCAATGAATTCAATCTGTGTACAGAAGCACGAACACTTGCTACCCCATCCCCACCCCTTTATGATTTAAAATTGGGGAGTTTTTAAGGGTCTTTTTTTCTGTGTTTTGCTTGCCCCTCCCCTTTCAGGATTTTGAAGTTTTGGCTTATTTAGGTTTTAAAATTCAAAGATGAATGGGAAGTGGGAAAAACGAAAAGTGTTAAGAAATATTCAAAACTTGTAAACTTTAGCAAAAAGAAGCAAACTTCTTATAGGGAATTGGAAGAAAGGCCTTAAATGATAGGGGGTCCGGGAAAACTGGCCCCCTCACGCTTCATCCCCGTCATAATGCCACATTGGGCATGGACAAGTCTCGTTCACTCTTCTCTGTTGTTGGCAGATGATAAAAGGACAAGTTTCACAAAGTATCACGTATTATACAAACAATTAAGCTAGATATCCACTTAAAAAAAACCTCAATGTTTTCAGAATTTCTTTTTGAAAATCCTAAAAAAAAAATTGTTTTAAAATATTACCTGTACTAGTTGCAGAAAACAAAAACGGGATATTTCTTGATCTAAATATTCTCTGTCATGGAAACCATCTTTAGTAAGGTCTTGGAAAACATTCATCCAGAATTGAACCCCCCTGTCGACGGACCATTCCCCCACAAACTCTCAATTCTTTGGTTATTTACGCTTTTACCGTGCAAAAAACTTCTTTCTCCGGTATGTTCACCTTCGTGGTATCGTTGAAGAAACGTTTGAATTGTTTCAACGTGAACGTTTTCGATTCCCATATCAGCTCTCACACGTCTTGGGCACACTCCAAATCCCCTTATACTCTCTATGTAATAGTGAGCAATGATATTTTGATTTTTGTTAGACACACCAGCTTTAAGCCAAATAATCTGGCGTGAGAATTCATCAATACAGCCGTGTATTTTAATTCCATATCAGTTTATCGTATCCCTCGATATCCCAGACGGAATTCGGACCCTATATAGAGTAAACCCATCTTATGGGCCTTCTCTTTTTTCTGTACTCAACACCCTCTGGATCTATACTTTGCAACAAACCTCGGACTGTTTCTTGGTCAACAACAAATCCCCTATCAAGGCACTTCAAGTACATCCAACGATATCCGTGCATTTGTCCATGCCCTTCACATTGTTCAAGCATAAATAAGGCTATCTGTAGAATGTCACTCTTACAGTATCTGGTATCATGCATGATTTCTAATGGTTAAAATTGTATGCTATATATAAGCTGTCTCGAACACTTAGGGTACAGTGACTTGGCTCAGGCACCGTCCCTTGGTACCCTCTGTGTTTGTGACAACATTTTATAATATTGTTTTACTTTACTTCCCATATAGCACACTTGTTCTACAGCACATTTTCAATCAGTATTGTTATGAGCCAATTCAATACCTATGTCAATGTAGAAACCCTTAACATGAGTATATGGTACACATTTGTATATTGTATCATGTAGTTATAATGTTTAATTGTCAAAATTGTATATGCCCCCTGAGGGCCTTTGATTGGTGAATAAATAAATATATTTCCGTCGGTAGAATACCAAATTCTTCGTTACCATTTTCAGTGTACGAATTCCTATGTTATGTCTATACAGTTCATCTAAGCATTTGATGACATCAGTGTAGCTTAGACCCAGTTTATAATACTCCCCAATTAATTACCCCGGTTCATTACCTAACAGTACACAAGGAATTGCCCTGATGTAAAACACGGTATGATTATCGTGTAAGTCTTAAATAGAAAAGTGTAAATTTTCCAAATAAAAGAGTAAAATTTACAGAAAAAAGCGTAAATTTTATAGAAAAAAGTGTAAACTTTACAGATTAAAGTGTAAAATTTATAGATTAAAGTGTATATTTTACAGATTAAAGTGTAAATTATACAGAAAAAGCGTAAATTTTACAGATAAAAGTGTAAAATTTACAGATTAAAGTGTAAATTTTACATATTAAAGTGTAAATTTACAGATTAAAGTGTAAATTTTACAAATCAAAGTGTAAATTTTACAGATTAAAGTGTAAAATATGGAGAGAAAAACCGTAGCACTAATAAGCTTCCGTAACATTGTATTTGTGTAGAAACACGTATTTTTGTTCATAATATCCACACACACAAATTTTAAACCAGGTAAATTCTGCTTGTGCTCCACCAAGAGGACTTCTTAATCGTTCTGCATACTTCGGAATGTTTTTGTCGTATAGCCGTTTGGGGAGTAACCCATCGATAAGTACCTGTCAATAGATAAACTACATTTTAGTTATTCATTCAGTTACCGAGTACAAGTCCCGTGAAAATCACTAATATATATATATATATATATATATATATATATATATAACACAGAAAATTTCACTTTATTTGGATACCCACTTCCGCCCGGGATTAAAATTTGAATACTTTTCTATTTCTCCTATAAATAACTGGGTTTTGTTATTTGATAGTCGGATGGAGTACACGGTTAACCGGTTACTCCTGATATCCAAAGGATGAAGTAAAAGTAGGGGAAACATTAAGTACCAGTATTGACGTACACTTCCTGTGTGCTTCCCTGCGTTTCTGCAGAATATGGCTGTCAAACAGACACTATGCACTTTGTCGTCGACTGTCCTTTCTTCCAAGCACTTATGGGGACACCTGTTTCACTAATCCTCCCAGGTACAGGTATTTTGGATTCGCTGTGCATTCCTGTACATGATAAGTTTTCAGTGGCGTACATTCAGAGAAAAATAGTCAACAAACCAACAATACGTAATCTATCTGTCTACTAAGATATCAAAACAAACATCTCTATTTGAGATATATATGATATTACTATGATCTTTTGGTCATTTCCTTGGACTACATAATCCGAGTTTTTGTTCCTTAAATGCAAGTTGCTAAATCTCCTTTTCTATTCCTCATAAGAGTAGATTCACATGTAATAGACCAACTTTTTAAATTGTATTCAAATAACAAATAATCTACGAGGCCTTTACCGTGTGGAGTGCTAGACATATCAGGGAATTATTAATTAGTTTTTCCGTGCTGTTGGAGAGGTAAGCTGGATAACGATATAAAAGACAGACTTAAGCCACAGCACGTTGCGATATAACAAAACATAACACATTGTATTTACAGTTGTTATTAAGTGGATTAGACAAATTCGACTTTCATGTGTTTGATTTAACCCTTGTCGCCCAGACAGACTGTAGAAAAGTATTACGAAGAAAGGTTTATTAGATTTTTGGAAGACTATGACGGGTTTCCATCATGAAGAAACGAGAATGTCATTACACAGACAGTGACATGGGCTTACATAATGGAGGGCTACAAACGACGGCACCACCTCAATGAATCCGTGCATTGTGCTGTCAATATTCGTGTATGCAGTTTTATTAGTAACAACATGTCTGATTCTTTCGTCTCTGTGAAAAATTTAATTTACGTCTTTATGTGGGATAAAATTAATCTTTCTTGAATAACAAAGTGATAGAGAAGTTATCAGTACACCAGAAGCTATGTCGGTTACCTCCACCACCATCACAACGAGCCCGGCGTTTGACGACTACTTACCAGCAAAGCAGAGACTTGTACTCAACGTAGAAATGTCCTTCCTGCGAGAGCAGCTTGTGAGTCAGTCCACCAGGAGTCGGACCCTGACCTCCAGAGAAGCAGACAACAACATCAAATCGCATCCACAATGCCTTGCACAACCGCCCATGAAACGCATTAAGAAGGTTACTTTGAACAGACCCGTGTATCGCCGTGTTCATCCTTTGGACATATTCTTTAAAACGGAGACCGCTCGAAAAAAATTGAACGATGAGAAGAAATACAAGTCTTGGGATTATTATGCTGACAAAGAAGTGGATGAAGAGCATAATCGAGAGATTGTGATTTCTTCGTCTTCCACCAAATCTAAGACCATCTTTCCCGATATTGGTGAAGGTCGCGAAGACAGAAACGTAAGTTTTGATGTTGCTGAGGAATCGACTGCAGCATACAACCGACTGCCTGACATTGTACCCGAATCTCGGGAAATGAGTGCAGTTAGTAGAACTATGGCAAATGAATGTGACGTCACTTTCTACACTAAAACACCTCCAAACAAAAATAGAAAGGTAAAGAAAAGGGGAAAACAATTTGGTGAGAGAGATACGGAGGTTTTTAATATTAGTTTTCGTCCCAATAGCCGTGGAAATTATGATCCTAACAGTGAGTTGAGGAGTAGTTATTACACCATAAAAAGACTAGACACCAACGTGCCACCAGTCGACGAGAAACCAAATTTATTCCAAAAACGAAATGTTATTCAGTCGACCATTCCAATGCCGTCGAAACAGAAAAAAACATCTTTTCACGCTCTGCTTGTGGGAACACAGAAACTATTGCATCGGAAAAATAAAATAGAATGTGATGGCGGATATCGATCTGTTCCGATCGAGAATTGGACGCAAGCAAAAATTTACGATTATCCTGGTTATCGTTCTGTGCCTCTCCAAAGGTTCTAACCTGTTAGATAATATTTTCTAGGAATTTCATTACATTTTATTTTTACAGTTGTGTTGCTATATTTCAACAACGTAGCATTGGGATTTACTGATAAATTAATAAGCCTAAGTCGTAACCGTCACTTGAACCCCTTGAATCGGATTAATATCAATTTGGCTTAATGGTTAGAATTTTGGAACGTGTATGATGGACTACTTAGAATTATAAATGTGCTTTCTGTGTACGCAATTAAAAGTTCATGAACATGAAATGAGAAAAATAATACTAGTATCTTTTTGTATTTTAGATTTTATTTTTTGGATTACAGTAGAATAATTAAAACATCAAAGGTTGTTTTGAAATGGGAATAAATTTCAATGAAATACACTGCAAAGTAGTCATAAGTGGAGATCAGATTTCTCGAAATCAATGACATTGTTTCTGTATTTTGTATTCAATATGACTGAATTGTTTTCATTTGTTTGTTTCACACCTTCATGTTGAGACATCACCAGCTGTAGGTTATGTACCACAAGTTTAGACCTACATGTATACTTAACGCTCAGGGCCGCAACAGTGAGGGTTCTTTACATACCAACGCCTGCCACGACACGAGAAGTCCCGTGACTCTCGTGTCTAAATACCAAGCGTTTGGCGAAGGAGCAATCACTACCGACCCTGGCAAAGCGGGACTCGAACTCATACACGACCTTCAAGTTATAACCGCTGAGCTACCACATAACACTGTTGTTAAGCACCATTTCTTAACTTACATCCAGAATTGCACGATTCTTGGGAATACTAGTATTAAAGCAAATGTTTCCTCTTTACTTTAAAATTTACATTTTCTTTTAAAACTTCCAAAAGTTGTTACCCTACCGATAATTGAAGATAATGATAATGATAGTAAAAAAAAACAACAAAAAACACATAGCCAACCGGTCGTGGTTAGTGGATGACTCCAATCAATTTACAGGTCCAAAGGTCATTGGGCTATCAAGCATACATACGGGAATTATCCGAACGATAACTGCATAACCAAAGACACAATATATTTAGTCATGTTGGTCACTGCATGGAGATGATCCTTTTCGGTTTTCAAGTAGAAGGGTCAGAGGTTATGCACAGTTGTTGTCCAACAGAGATTTCTCCTGTGGAGATTCGGGTTAGAATAGATCCTCAGTAACCCTTGCTTATCGTAAAAGGCGACTAAATGGGTCGGTCCTTCAGATGAGACCGCAAAAACCGAGGTCCCGTGTTACAGTAGGTGTGGAACGATAAAGATCCCTCCCTGCTCATAGGCCATAAGCGCCGAGCATAAGCCTAAATTTTGCAGCCGTTCACCGGCAGTGGTGAGGTCTCCATATGAGTGATATGCACCCAACCGAGAATTAGAGAACCTTGTATTGGGATGGAGTTTTTTTTAGACCAAAGGTCATGGTACTTTCCAACATGCATGTATGCACAGAGTAATTATTATCTTTATATTAAATAGTTGACAAACTTGATCATCCCTGGCATATGTAGATGACTTCTACTGGGTCTCTAAAAATAGATTCCAATGGAAGAAAGGGTCATGTATGTTTTACAAATAGGTCTTCTTCTAATGTATTTCCCAAACTGTGTTCTTTCTAACTTAATTTGACACGTCAATTATGATAGTTGTTATTGATTTATTCTATGCATGAGTTGATCGTATATTGATGTTGGTATATAGGTTATTTGCTGTTGTTTAAATGTCTTATATACATTCTTTTCATTGAATTAAAGAATGATGTTAATATGTTTTATTAAAACATTAAGATGGCTTTTAATTACGCCTAAGTTTAATGCTCGTTAAAGCACCCCATATAAAGTATGATTTCACAATCAAAAGTCATACAAGCTCTCAATTATTTTGTATGATTTTTTTTAATGAAATCGCTTATTTGCAGACGAACACCTTTTTTTATTATTCCGAAAAAAGGCCCACAAAAACATTCAAATAAAATAATTGAAATCTTGCATCGCTCTTTCGATGGTGAAATCATACTTCAAATTTGGTGTTCTGACAAGCCATTCAATAAAATTTTGTGTTATATATATAGTTATATACGATTGATTGATTGAATATTGTTAAAGGGACTTTCGAGAATTTTTCACTCATACTATTTGCTGAACATATAAACGTATTACAGTGAGAGTTGGATAAATTATTTAACTTCCAAATAACTAAAACTATTCACTACATCAATTTGAATACCATTGTAAGACCATTGATCCTGTGTGCTTAGCTTGAAATTGTTTCTAAACACTACAATTCTTGTTTTCTGTACATTAACAAGCATGTTCCATTCGTTGCTATATTTAAATAATATAGCAACGAATGGAACATGTTAATCTTTTTTATAATGGAAATTTTACTAGAACTCAACTAACCTCAATTACATGTATTTGATGCATATGTAAATAGCGTTTTGAATTACTGCTGTAAAGTATTGGGTTTTTGTACAGCCAAAGTACATTCGGAATTTTGTAAAAGAATTATGCATATCAAAATGAGTACCCCATTTTATTGTATTATCAGAATTGGGAAGATTACCTTTAAGGATTGTCAGAAAAGAAATACACGTAATTTTGAAATATTGGGTTAAACTTTTAGATACAAACAGTTTTATTTTGAAATCATTGCATGATCATACGTACTGCGCCACGCCACAACATATGACAGAAGTGGTTTAAATCAAATGTGGATTCTAAAAAATTCTAAAGAAGTTTTAGTAAAGAAATCGCAAAACCTTTCTCAAATCAACATCAAAACGTATGACTTTTCAACTCTTTACACGACCATTCTTCACGATAGATTAAAGACTAGATTTTTTTGACATCATAGACAGTTGCTTCTTCAACAAAAATGGAAAAAGGAAATATTCGTATCTAGTGATCAGTCATCCAAAAAATCTCTTTGTTAAACACCACTTTGATTCTACGCACAAGTACTCTGAAGTTAAAATAAGAAATATGCTATTCCTCATTGACAATATCTTCGTGGCCTTTGGTGATCCGGTCTTCCAACAGTCTGTTGCAATTCCCATTGGTACGAATTATGCTCCTTTGTTAGCTGACCTTTTTGTATTCTTATGAAGCAGAGTTTATTAAAAAGATTCTACATGAGAAAAAAAATATCTTGCTGTGGCCGTTAACTCGACATTTAAATATATCGACGACGTTTTATCTATGAACAATTTAACCATTTTCATTCAAATGTCAATTCGATATATCTTTGTAAACTCGAGATAAAAGACACCACGGAGTCCTCCACATCTGCTTCGTACCTAGATATTTTATTGAAAATGGATATTAAAGGCAAACTAACAACTAAACTTCATGATAAACGGGATGACTTCAGCTTCTCCATTGTCAACTTCCCATATCTAGATGTAGTAATATTCCATTATCATCTACATATGGTGTTTACATCTCTCAACTGATTCGATACGCAACAGCTTGTTCTGTGTATGATCAGTTTTTAAATCGAGGCAGGCCACTGACAAACAAATCGATATTACAAGGGTTTCAACAGTCTCGTTTCAACAGTCTCGTTAAAAGTCAACATTTCGTAAATTCTATGGTCGTAATAATGATTTAGTTTGCCCATAAACCTATCATTGGGTCAGATGCTGTTTGATGTGTTTCATACCGGTTGTTAGGCCGTTCTTGTCGCACACTGATTTTGACTACGGATCGGGGGTGCTTACTCCTCCTAGGCACCTGATCCCACCTCTGGTATGCCCAGGGGCTGTGTTTGTCCAACTCTTTATTTTGTATTCCTTTTGGGAGTTATGAGATTGATCACTGTTCGTTATCTTAGCCTTTCATGTTAGAAGATATTGATTTACATCACAAATGTCAGGAACTTACTGCAGAATTTAGGACTTGGATTTGTTTGGAATATATTTTGAAAAGAAATCAGTATTCTTTTTAGTTGTAGTCAATAGTTAAAATATTCATTTATCAGGCGCGTAGCTACGTTTACGTCAAAACGCCCGGGAGTACATATCCAAAAAAAAAAACCTATTAAATGCTACAAACATAGGTGAAAAATAAGTGTCTGCAGTATCTGTGGTACATTAGTCTCCCCCGGACCCCCTACCAGGGCCCTGACCTGGTCCCGCTGGGGGCCTTGAGCGGCCCCCAGACCCCTCGCCGTACAATAGGCGTACACATTAATTAACTCAGGCTACGCCACTGTTTATACAAGAGATGCATTCATTTTTTGAAAGGTCGCCAAAATGTAATCTATACAAGCACCTATCTGATAGCTTTTATCTTCAGTACTATCTGAAAATGTTTACCAGATAATTTTGCTACAATATTGAGTAAATTTAGAACATCCTCACATGAGCTGTTGATAGAAAAAGATCGATACCAAGGTCTCAAACTGACCTATCCGTAATGAAAACCCCCCGAAAAACTGACATATTTTTAGTCCGAAAGTAGGTCAAGGACGGACCAATCTAGCTGAAATAGAAACTGAACTTGTGTTCCTCCAAGAGGAATCCTTTGACTAAATTTCAGGGCAATATCTGTATCCATAATGAAAAAAGGCCGAAATTTTTGTTGACCTACTTTCAGAAGTCCGGAAAACTGTTTGACCTACTTATAGCCCTAAAGTAGGTACACCAATCCAGCTGAAATGCAAACTCGCTCTTTTACTTCTTGAGGGAGAAATTGTGACGAAATTTCAAAGTCGTACATGCATACGTATGATGCCATAGGCCTTATCGGTCACCGGATATCACTAGTCCGAAGGGCTACTAAAAATTTCCTGTTCTGAATATCTAAACTAAATTCTGATATTCACCAAAAGTACACATAAAACAAGATGTGCTCTTAAAACTTTAAACTTAGAAATGCCCTCAAAAGAGCCTATACTGATGAAAAGCTTTACATAATATATTATATGTAACATTAACGCGAAATTACTAACTTTGACCAGCTGTCCTAGAGTCAAAACCCTGGGGTTGCGAAATTTTGGTACATACTTTTCCTAAATGTGCATTTAGTTTTGATAACATATCAGCAAACTTCAAGAAGTCTTTAAAATGATAAAGACAATAATCACTATAACTGGAAACAGACTTACCCATGGGATCATGAAATTTACAATTTTGGTAAAGGACTATTTACTCCTTCTAAATATCCATTTAGTTTCAATTTAGTATCAATACCATTAAAGACGATATTATTTAACATATACACTATATATACCAAGTTTGGCTCCATCTTGGAGTCGAGCCTCTACCAAGGGATCATGAAATTTACAATTTTGGTAGAGGCCTTCCTACTCTATATCACTAAGCATTAGTTTTTCTTACACATATGCGGTTCTAGAGAAGATTTTTGAAAATTGGTCATTTTTTGGCAATTTTTGACCCTCCCAAAAGGCCCCAGGAGTCCTGAAATTAACAATTTATGCCAGCCTTTCCCCAGAGATGCTTCATACCAAATTTCAAAAGACTTGGAATGGTAGTTATCAGGAAGTTAAAATGTTCAATTGTTACAACATTTAATCACTGACCATTTTGAGCGTACTCCCATACCTAATTTCCTATCCCAGGGATCATCAAATTTACAATTTTAGTAAAGGGTTACCTGCTCATTATAAATATCCATTTAGCTTCAATAGCATTAAAGATGTCTTTTAAAAGTTTTACACATAAAACTATATACCAAGTTTGGCCCAGCCCTGGAATCAGAACCTCTATCCCGGGGGTCATGATTTTTGAAATTTTGGTAGAGGCCTTCCTGTTCTTTATAACTACTCATTTAGTTTTTCTTATACATGTGGGGTTCTAGAGAAGAGGTTTTTTTTTTAATTTGTCAATTTTTGCCCCGCCATTAAAGCCCCGGGGATGCAATTTTACAATTTACAATTTATGTCCCCTTGCAAGGGCGGATCCAAAGGTCCAGACACCTCCTCCCTTTTGCGGACCAAAAACTAAGATTTAATCAATTTTAACGAGTCTTTGAGTCCTAGTGGATACTTGCATCACCTAAATTTATCAACACCAGTATATCATTTAATTCTACGATGAATAAGACCACTGATCTTAAATAGTATATGTAACATAAAAGTTTGTTTAAGAAGTAGGCAATTTAAAAGCGAAAAAGAAGTGCCAGGAAATGCTCAGAATGCAGGATTTTGCACCATTTATCCCAGAGCTTCTGGGGGCCTAGGTGGCTCCCAGACTATTGGGAGTTGGCTTCTTTTTTTCCATTGCGAAATAATGTCTGAGTATGGAGATTAGAATGACTAGAACTTTGGAAACTAGTAAAACTAAACATTTTCACGAATAAAAAAAAAGCCTCGTGATCCACTGTGACCACAGGAACTCTGCAGAGGTACCCGAGACAGGTCCTGTGTATATCAAAATTATAAAAAAAAAAAAAAAAAAAAAAAAAAAAAAAGCAGGGACAGGTAGATTTCTACCATGTTCTGTCTGGATCACCTCTGTCTCTGTGTATTTCTTTGAGTGCCATGGGATATAACAATTAACACCTTGGTAGACCCTGGCCACTCCAGGTAAATAACATCTGTTTAGATTAGGCTCCGCCTACATTTTCACCAACCGTACGGTCATGAGATGGGTCTTTAAGATGTTGTGCACACCAGCAAAGGATAAATGGGAGTAGGGGTGTATGGAGCGCCAAATTAACATAAACTCAAATAATTGAAGATATCTTCAATTATTTGAAGATATCATCAATTCAACTATCGCTCTCTTTAATTGAATTAATGCGCGCAATAAATCAATTATTGCCCTCACCAAATGAATTAATGCATGCTTCAATTCGATTATTGCTCTCATCAATCGAATTAATGCGCGCATCAATTGAATTAAGGTATTCAATGTATAATGACCATATTTCATATCTAATAAATGGATGGTGGAATTTTTGTAATCATGGTATAATTTTGAAGGGTTCATCAAATAAAAATAATCCACCATAGGAATTTTCTAAATTTTGTTTACTGCTTGATTTATTTCACATATAATTTAACATTGAAGTATATGGGAAAAGCATGTTTTATTACAATATTTGAAAAAGAAATTATATTTTCATATAAATCTCTTGGTAGAAAGTTACAAACACTTTCTCTTAGTGAAAATATGAAATA
Organism: Ostrea edulis; assembly: GCF_947568905.1. Classification (NCBI taxonomy): domain Eukaryota; kingdom Metazoa; phylum Mollusca; class Bivalvia; order Ostreida; family Ostreidae; genus Ostrea; species Ostrea edulis. Next base: position 1,846,737 of record NC_079167.1, on the reverse strand, counting down.
AAATTAATCATTGACCACACACATTTTTAGAAAATTAGATTTTTCTTATTTTTACAAAGGGCAGACAACTCTTCCAAAAAGTCTTAAGTGCAAAAAGGTCAGCTTCTAATCATTTACCATTCATGTGAATTTCATCTGCTTCACTTTCATCATTATTTAGCAATAAACATTTATGTTGATCTAAATCCTTCAAAATTGTTCATTATCCGTTCATTATACATGGAATACCTTAACGAGAGCAATAATTAATTTGATGAGCACATTAATTCAATCATTGCTCTCTTCAATTAAATTGATGCGTGCATCAATTGAATTAATGAGAGCAATAATAGATATGATGCGCGCATTAATTCAATTATTGCTCTCTTCAATTCATTTGATGAGAGCATCAATTAGTAGAAATATTGCTCGCAATAATTAATTAAGAGCTCGGTATAAATAATTTGATGATCTCTTTAATTCAATTGAAGATATCTTTAATTATTTACAATGCTTTTATATAAGGAATTAATGCGCGCATCAATTCTTTTAAAGAGAGCAACAATTCAATTAAAGATATCATTAATTCAATTGTGGATATGTTGAATTGAAGATATCTTTAATTATTTAGTTGCTCTCTCTAAAAGAATTATTGCTCTTCTCAAATGAATTAAAGATATCATTAATTCAATTGAAGAGAGCAATAATTGAATTAATGCACGCATTAAATCAATTATTACTCTCATCAAATGAATTAATGTGCTCATCAATTCAATTATTGCTCTCATCAATTAATTTAATGCGCGCATTATATCAATTATTGCTCTCTTCAATTGAATTGTAGCGCGCATCAATTCAATTGTTGATATCATTAATTCATTTGAAGAGATCATTAATTCAATTAAATTCAATTAAAGCGCGCATCAATTCAGCTGAAGAATTACTGCTATCATCAATTCAATTAATGCACGCAATAGTTCAGAATTGAAGATATCATCAATTATTTGAAGAGATCTTTAATTAAATTGTTGCGCGCATCAAACGACTTGATGATATCTTCAATTATTTGAGTTTATGTTAATTTGGCGCTCCATAGGGGTGGAGGTTGTGAAAAGTACGTAAAAATATCAAGTGCTAGACACCCCCCCCCTTAATAAATTCCTGGATCCGCCTATGCCTTGTCCTTAAGATGCTTCATACTAAATATGAAAAGAATTGGAATGGTAGTTATCAAGAAGTTAAAAGTGTTCAATTGTTAACACAAGACTGACGACGCAGATCAATTGCAATAAGCCATCCGAGTTTACTAAGGTGACCTAAAAAAGTCCGAAAAACATGACCTCAGACGGACAGCGCCATAACAGAAATACTTCCCGCCTAATGACGTATAAAAAGTACTAAAGATGACCAATGACACGAACAGCGAATTGTCAAATTGTTACCATCTCTTCCTCAAGACGATTATATATACACACACTTGGATTGTTTTATTTCTTTACTCCATATCATGTCGTTCTCTATTGTAGTTGGGAAGTGCAATAAACATTCTAATTAAGGATCATATATAAACATTCTAATTAAGGATCATATATATCTGTTTTTAAAAGGTAAAACATGCGTACTAAAATGGCTATGAATGAAATGTATAACATAACTGTTTTTAAATTGGGAATTTGAACTTTACCACATTAAGAAAATATTTCAAAGTGCGAGACTAGAACACAACCACTGGAGGAACAAATAAAAAAAACAAGAGCAACGCCAACGTGGCATAATATGCCCGTAGATTTTGCTCAAGGAAAACATATTTTAGTGGGATTCATATTTTAGTGAAGTTAGCACTGTCCTCTGTGAGCTAATTCATTATCATGGTGATCAAATATACCAAGTTATAATATCCAGGAGCTTACGGTTCGGTTTGTATCCTGCCCACAAGGTTTTCCTAAAAAGCGATACTACGACCTTGACCTTGAAAAACAATAGGCACCTTCCCCTCATCATGATGATCAAATATACCAAGTTATAATATCCTGGAGCTTACGGTTCGGTTTGTATCCTGCCCACAAGGTTTTCCTAAAAAGTGATACTATGACCTTGACCTTGAAAAACAATAGGCATCTTCCTCTCATCATGGTGATCAAATATACCAAGTTATAATATCCTGGGCACTTATTCACAAAATATCTTACAACTAAGATGAAAAAAAGAATTCTGTCTGATAATGAAATACTGATCACAAGGTTATAAGTATGTATTCAACTATTATAAACCATGGATGTACTTTACATATTGATTAAGAAAGTCTACAAGAAATGTAAAATAAGGAAATTACAGTGTTTGTAAATTTTGATCTTAGTCGTAAGATATTTTGTGAATAGGTGCCCTGGAGCTTACGGTTCGGTTTGTATCCTGCCCACAAGGTTTTCCTAATAAGTGATACTACGACCTTGACCTTTGACCTCGAAAAACAATAGGCATCTTCCTCTCATCATGGTGATCAAATGTACCAAGTTGTAATATCCTGGAGCTTATGGTTCGGTTTGTATCCTGCCCACAAGGTTTTCCTAATAAGTGATACGACCTTGACCTTTGACCTCGAAAAACAATAGGCACCTTTCTCTCATCATGGTGATCAAATGTACCAAGTTGTAAAGCCCTAGGGCTTATGGTTCAGTCTGTATCCTGCCCACAAGGTCCGGACAGACAGACAGACGGACGACGCCATACCATAATAGGTCCCGTCTTCGACGGGCGTATAAAAACCAATTCAAATGGACACCAAAACATGATCCTGTGCTCTTGGAACAAAAGCATTACTGCTTTCTAACAAAAGGGATAAAATGAAAGGCAGATGAGATGTGTATATTAAGCATTCAAGTTATTGGAATTTCAATAAGTAGCTTTCAATAAAACCATTTCTTATTCCAATAGGAATGTTTTTATATTGAAATAAAATAATGTAGGAGTTATGACATTGATCACAGTTCATTATCTTCACCTTTCCAATGTAAGACATAATTAGCTATACAACATCGTCAAGTATACTCATGTGTGAATAATTCTGAATGGTACATATCAAAATCTTGCCAGTAACATACATCTGCAAATACCATATTAGCACTGTTTTCATGGTATAGCAAATCTGAACTTTATGCAGAACTTTTACTGGGTTACATGCAGAGTAAATACAAACACAGAGCAAAATTAAAAATTTATTCTGAAATCTGACTACATATACAAATCTTTAAAATTCGTGTTTAACAAAACATCAGTACCTGCCATAGAACAAATAACCGTGATAATGAATGCGTTAAGTCATACAATAGTACCAAAACTCAAAATACACTATCTGGCTGGTGATCAGATGTATCATCACAACCACTGTTCCACACAACCGTAAAATAAAATATGGAATGTTCTCGATGAAAAAAATTATATCACTGATATCTAAAGATAATAAAAGTTAAAAAACAAGAACATATTTTTATGTTAATTGAAAAGAATTTATGATTTCAGTATGCCACGTGACATTAGTATGGCTTAATACAATGATTCTTTTCTTACACACCTCACATCTACTCATTGTGTTTAGCATGTTATTAAACAAAAAAGCCTCAACAAGGAAAGGGACATAACTCCCCACCATATCACCTATACTTGACATAACAGTGTCTCTAGGAGGAATATAGACAACTAAATTAATTCATGTTAATATCTATGTGTACTGTTGAAACTCTCCATTTCATGTTAATATCTGTCAACACTGCTTATATACAATATTGCATTTATGACCGAAGGAGAGATAATATGTAGTGTTTATACATGAAGCTGTCTACACGAGTTTCAGAAAGTAACAACTATTTCTACATCATGCTGGCCATGCTACCTGAACAAATTCTTACTCAATACAAACATTAGGAAAAAAACATTGCACAAATTTTATTAAATGTCAAAAAGTGAAATCTAAAATCTAACAGTAATATACAAAGCATTGGTGTAATTTGCCAATATATAAATGAAATAAGGATGTAAATGAAATGCAGTTGAAAATTCTGCAAATATATTTTTAGCTATCACAAAGAAATGTTCATTATTATATTTGTGACAATTTCAAGAGAGAGTTTGCTGAAATTGAAACATTTTTATTTCAATGTCTTGCTGAGGTTACAACAAAAATTAATGAATATCCAGGAGATGAACGAGATTCTTGAAGATAAAGTAAATGACGGGAAATCTTTTAAAATGTAACCATTGCGATTCTCAAAAACGCACATATTAGACATTCCAAGTCAACTTTAAAATTCAATTCCTTAACTTTTTGCATAGACCCTAAACTTAGTTGAATGTACTATTAATTTCACACCATGAAAGCTGTATGGTCTGCAATAGTGGCATATTTTTAAATGCAAGAAAAACTGTACATATCTGATGTGTGTGACAAAAACTTTTAATGATATGGACAGTTTCCCCCACCCCATGAAGTTATAAGTTTGAACCGTTAGCTTTATGATGTTTTCCATCACAACAATGTAACCTTTCTCGACTAAAAGTATCACGTTTCACTTAAGGGGTTTATTGAATTTCTTCTTGTATGTGTGACGGAAAGGTAACAGGGTTAACACGTTTGTATTTTTCCTAAATAGTCTTAAACTCCTGAAGAACAATGAAGTCCAAACCAAACACATTTTTCTCTCTCTTAATTTCATAGATACACTTTTGTACTTTGAATTGTATGAATCACCTTACATCTTTCTTTTTTTATATCATATTAGCTGTGGTTTTTTTAATTACATCATATCCCTTTTCTTACAAAATCATGATACTTTTTAAAAACTTTATTAAACAAATCGTTTGCACGAAATTTTATCAGGTAAATTACAGACCATACAGCTTTAAATAAAATTTTATTCTTAAAACAGACTAAAACTGAACATCATTTTCATAAGTCATTTGACAATTGAGATTTGACAGCAGCTACAATGGGGAGGAGGAGCACAATGAGTGACAGCTGCACACTGGATGCGCTGTTACAACCATGCTGGTTTCCACAGTGACAGTATCGCATTTTGATCCGGTATGTTCCAGTTCTCTCCTTGCAAACACGACCTTCATCGTCTCCGATCTCTCCAGAGGGGGCGCACTGACGAATGTAGCGTGTATTCCATTCTTCATTATAATAAACTGCAAAGACGAAATGGTTTACACTTTGTAAAAGAATTGGTCTTCAAACAGTATCACCGTATATCTCTAACTGTAAATTGCTGACCCCTTTATTACTGCATTACATTAGATAGGTTAGGGATAATATATTCAAGATACTGGTCTTCATATAACAATTTTATTTTAAATTTTTAAATGTTCACAGTTGACCTTTATTTGATCAGTATATTTAGGGATTATAATCATTTACAATCGCTGTACATTTGATTATCTACATTGGTTACAAACCTTCCTGGACAATTTTCCTACACATCGTCACATTTTCTCCACAATCTACTAAGGAATGTGAGTGGTTATTAAAGTAGTCAGAACAGTCCTGTTGGAAATATGAATTGCATTGGTAGCACTGGAGGGCGTTTCCTAAAATAAAAAAATTCATTTAAAATCATTTTTGAATTGTCAAAGACAAAATGATCTCGCCTACGATATTTCAAGTTTACTTCAACAAACAACTTATAAATATGCTTTCATATATACGACATGCTGCATGGCATTCTGGCAAAATAACATTGTTATTTGATATTATTTTGAGCGAGTTAAACCTATTTTTTTTAAATTTGGAATTCTAGATAATGCACTACATTGTAATCATAGCGGACTTCCTCAAATCAGCCACATTCTCCTTGACCATTTCAATTCTATACTCTAACTGATAAGTGGATTATAAAGTATGTATTTATATTTATATATATATATATATATATATATATATGGATTAGGGCTGTGCGGTGCAGCGAAAATTTAGGTGCACTGTGATTCATACCATTCGATGCACTGATTAAAAATTCTGGATTTCGGTTCGGTTTAGATTTTACATACACCAAAAAATATAACAAATATGGCGTCCCAGTGATGCGCAGAACATGTGGATTTTTATGCATCCAACAGATTTAAATCACTACTGTTTCGAGATTTAGCATTTTCACCACTCAGATACCAACAGAAAATGGTCGGTGAGATAATTGCAGTTTACCTTTACATGTCAGATAGTAATTCTATCAGTGCTGGGGTGAAATCAACATCGTAGATGACATGGACTAAATATTTTGACAGTTAATATAAGAGAGAAGTAAATCAATAAAGGAGAGATTTTCAAAGACTCAACTGATAGAATTGTTGAATTTTAACATATAAATGAGAACAATATCATATTATACATTTTAGATTGACAATAGATTTGTTTAATAATCCAAAAATTAAGCATATTAATTTAACAAATTTTAATAGACTGTTAATGTTTTCTTTTTTCTATCAAGTTATAATATGCAGTTATAAATAGATACTATGTTTACAAATTATGACACATAAATATACAAAACTTGAATAAAATAAAATAGGCTACTCATTAAAATTGTAAATTTTTGTTCTTTCATTAGATAAATTGGATCTAACATGAACTGAATCGAAAAACACTGAATTGTGCTGTTCTGAATCTAGCTAACCCTGAATCATCCCAGCCCTCATATGGATGTCATTCTGTACTGTAGGTCATAACTCATAAGTTCATTTCCCGCAAGTCTTATTTCCCCCAATGACATTCCATTAAACTGCAATTCTTTGCTAAATAGATTTAGAAGGTAAAGTTTGATAATTTCCAGTTTCAAAATATTGCTGTACCCATCTTACACTTTTCATCCATAGCATTTTTCTTTGGTGTGTTATACTTTCCTAACAATTACACATATATCTATGTATAGTTTTTTCTTAATCTTATATCAATGAACAGAAAATAAAGCTATGACACAGCATGACATTGATGAATCCAAATTATAAATTATACAATGTAAATGGGGGCTTGTCACCAGGTGATTGCTGAAGTCTGTGAAAATCATTAAAATTAAAAAATTTCCAAGTTTCACTTTGCCTACCAATTTACCATTCTTTTCTTTATCTAATTTAATTCTAATATCATTATTTCAAGGTAAATCTATTCCAAGACAATAAGAATGTACCAAACAAGTTTTTAACCTGTTAACAAAATTTTGACCAACACTGTAGAATAGTAAACAGGGCTTTCTATTACCATAAATCTTAACATATACACCTTGCAATTCCCTCAGGTGAAGATTTTACAACCATGCTATTTATAGATCTGGCAACTTATCCTGCACTTCTTGAAAGACAAGGACATTTTGATGTCAAATAAATTAACAGTGTCTTATCATTAATATGTCTAACAGTTTAAATGAGTAGAAATTAGATTTTAAAAAATTTCAATAGTATACAAATCTTCATTTTATTGATTTGAAAGAAACTGTTGTGAAATGCTAATCTATATAGATCTATATGTACATACACAGGATATATAATAATCTGTCGACATTTCCAACAATACCATATATCTTTCTTTATAATATGACATTTTCAAGCTTAAAAGCTCACAATCATTACAAAATGACGAGCAATGATAGTACAGGCCTACCATATTCCTGATGCACTATCTAGTTTTAAATCACCTTTAGGGATCAATGCTACCTAAACTTTAATCAGGCAAAATAATTCTTAAATATAAAATACAAACAACATATAACCAATTTAATATATATTTTCCATTTTGAAAAACCTTAGGCAGTATTACACAGTCTGAAACAGAGCGGAAACAAGCCGACCTTCATCATGAAGGTCATTTGACCTACTAACGACCAGGTGTACATTCCACACCATGCCTATCCAAAATAAAGAAATTTACTGCAAACGATGTAAACTTTCCTCCTAATAAAAATAGTCGATAGATTTTTATGAATGACCATGAAAAATACAGCACAGAACAAGTTCTTTTCCGCTATTCAGTTCGCAAACAAGCTTAGGTGTGTACAACGTTGAACCATACCAAAATTCATGAAATAAATACAAATCTAATATGAGGATAAGAAAACTAAACTTACCAAATTCAAAACATAAAAATGCTGCTAAGGCAACTGCCAAAATGGTAATTATTTTGTACATTTTTAGACTGTTGACTCCTTGTAGGTCGTCCAGAGAAGCTATCAAACCAAACTAAGAAAGAAAGCGCATGCGTGATGTGACGTCATGGTCTTTGTAAATTTCGATCCCGAGTCATATTGCGAAATTTCAACCGATAGTTTATTACGAAAACTGACTTTGTGTACTCTTTTGTTTGTGCGTTTCATATATAGACTACAAATACAAATGACAACGAAGTATCGATGCTGTTACTGTTTTTGACGACCTCAGCGATTTTTTTCTCTACGCCCAGGGGCATTAGCTGTCATATTTGAATGCAATGAAACTTGCTCTGTCTTATATATATATATACAATGTATATATATATTTCAGTAATAACACCAGTTTTTGATTATTTCAAACTCTTTTTAACCTCAAAGCAAGCACATGAATACATATTTGGTGATTGAATAATTATTGTCTTGCAAGCCAATAATTCTTCCTTAGGCCTATATATTTCTCAGTTTACACTATATATATATATATATATATATATATATATATATATATATATATATCACTATATATATACTTTGACGTCATAATCACTGTTACTATGATACTGCTATGTATACATTTTTGTAAAGCTTCTGAAGATGTAATGAAAGCACTAAAGCTTTACGGAGGATTTCTGTGTTTTCTTTTCATTCATATATATATATATATATATATATATATATATATATATATATCAGCAGAAGGAACAGCTGTCCTGGCAGCAAATATGAAGAGACTAGTAGACAATATTTGTAACGTTTCTCACAGAAGACGGGAACAAATGTCTAGTCGCAGACCAAGACACAAAGATTATAAGAATCACTTCCAGGATGATTATAGAAATCGCCACGAAGGATATTACAAGAACTCGGATGAAGGTTACAGGAATCGCTATGGGAAAGGTTACTCAGGAAGTCAGTACACCAGTAACTATGACAGGAGAGGTGCTTACCAAAGAACTGGCGGTGGAACTTGGCGTTAGTGCAGCAGAGCAAATACATAAACTTATCTAGTCAATAAGATTTAAATTTCCATTTATACTTACGTCTGATTATTGTTATCAATATTTTTTCATATCGTTTTTCATATTTTTTTCTTTTATCCTAACGTTTTGAACAACAATTGCACAAAACTCTATAATGAGTAGAATAGATTTGTACCTGGAATGTGGGAGGCATGATCTCAGACTATATAAATAAATCAACAGAGAAACTATTCATTGATCAAGTGAACAATCACGACATAGTCTTACTAACTGAAACCCATATCGGATATGATACTCGTATTGAAATCACAGATTTTTTGTATTACCCAATTTGTAGGGGAAAATCATTAAACCATAGATTTTTTTGGTGGATTAGGAATCTTAGTGAAGAGAGGTGTTAGAAAAGGCATTGCAATATTACCAAATACGAGCACAGGATATCAATGGTTAAAACTAAAAAAGGAGTTTTTTTCATTTTAATAAGGATATTTATTTATGTTTAGCATATGTATCCCCCAAAACTTCAAGTTTCAATAAAAAACAAAACACTGATATACTTGAGCAGATAGAACAAGACATAATAAACAAATATGGAAACTTAGGTGATATAATATTAACAGGTGATCTTAATGCAAGAACAGGAGTGGAGTTAGACTATATAAAAGGGGACTCTGCCTCACACATTCCAGATAATGACGATGCCTATGATGTGGATGTAGCAGTTGGGGAAAGACACAGTAGAGATAAGACTTTAGATAGTAGAGGAAAAGAATTATTAGAATTATGTATTGCAAACAAGCTTAGAATAGCCAACGGTAGAACATTTGGTGATATATATGGGAAATTTACATGTCATAATTATGCTGGTTCCAGTGTGGTAGACTACTTCATTGTATCTGAACAGTTGTTAGAAGATGTCTTGTATGTACATGCATCTGATTTTTTACCTTTATCTGACTGCCATTGTAAAATCTCAATGAAACTTTTATCATCATTTGAAAGGGAGTATACATGTGACAACATGCAGGAGATGCCCAAACGATACAATTAGGATAGTTTATCTGTAGGAAACTTTCAAATTTTTTTCATGCATGCATCCAACCGTCCAGAATGATATAAAGCTTTATTTAAACACGCCGATAGAGTATAATGAACAAAGTATAAACAAGGCCACCAACGACATTCACAAAATCCTAAACAAAGTAGCTAAACTATCTTTACAAAGAAAAACACAACATAGAAACACAACCAATAAAAAATGGTTTGATTCCGACCTTATAAAAAAGAGAAAATACTTATTTGAGAAAGCAACATTACTTTCAAGATTTCCCAATAACCCTTACTTACGAGGTTCCTTTTTCAAATTAAATAAGGAATATGCCAAGCTGCGGAAACGTAAAAAGCGAGAATTCAGGCAGGGTATTCTAGATAAACTAGATCAAATGAATGAAACTAATCCTAAAGAATATTGGAAATTAGTCAAATCGCTTCGTGAAAATGAAGGGATAAAAGACAATTTAGAGAAGTGTATTGATGGGATACATGGTTTGACTATTTTACTTCTCTGTCTAAATTACCAGATCATTACAGGGACAGAGTTAAGACTATAGAAGCCGGAATTAATAAACTAAAAAACAGCCAGACCTGTAAGTCTTAAAAACAGCCAGACCTGTAAGTCTTAAAAACAGCCAGACCTGTAAGTCTTAAAAACAGCCAGACCTGTAAGTCTTAAAAACAGCCAGACCTGCAAGTCTTAAAAACAGCCAGACCTGTAAGTCTTAAAAACAGCCAGACCTGTAAGTCTTAGCAAATTAGATTTCAAGATATCTTTGTCTGAAATTCAAAAGGCCATATCTACTTTAAAGTCAGGTAAAAGTCCTGGTTTAGACAACATCTCAAATGAAATGATAAAAGCAGCTCAAATATATATAAATCCTTGTATCTCAAAATTATTCAATATGGTCTTAACATCAGGAATCTATCCAGAAAAATGGTTAGAAGGTTATACAACACCCATCTTTAAATCGGATAATCCAAAGCTCCCCCAAAACTATAGAGGAATAACTATAAATAACAGCATAGCGAAACTTTTTAATATCATTTTAATCGGCAGGCTTGATACATTCTTAACTGAAAACAAAATAATACACGAGAGTCAAATAGGATTTTCAAAAAAAAATCCAGGACATCAGACCATTTATTTGTAGTTAAATGTTTAATTGACAAATACATTAACACTGGCAATAAACGACTCTATGCATGTTTTGTAGACTTTCAGAAGGCATTTGATACTGTCATTCATGAAGGCATTAAACTAAAACTCCTACAATTAAATATCAATGGTTTATTCTACAACATATTATGTAGTATGTATAGACACAACAATATTTTCATAAAAGTAGGGAACAAGTTAACCCTTCCATATACACCAGAGATAGGAGTCCAATAAGGTGATGTCTTAAGCCCAAATATTTTCAAAATATTTTTGAACGATTTTTCTAAATTACTGGATGAAGAAACCATTGGCTCTGTCAATCTTTCTGGAAAGAAAATCACCTCTCTTCTATATGCGGACGATCTTGTACTGCTTTCAGAAAACCAGAATGGACTACAAAACAAACTAAACTTACTTGAAAAATATTGCAACGATTGGTGCTTAGAAATTAATACCAATAAGACCAAAGTAGTCATTTTTAATAAAAGCGGACACCTAGTTAAAGAAAATTTTGTGTTCGGTAACATATGTATTGAATGAACTAACAAATATAAATATCTAGGAGTAATATTATCCTCCTGTGGTTCATTCAAGGAAGCAAAATCTGATCTATACAATAAAGCTCTTAAGGCCTCATTCAAACTTTATAAAGACATCAAATCTATCGATCCACCAATTAAAACATTTTTGCATCTTTTTGACCATATGGTAAAACCCATCACCTTGTATGGCTGCGAGATATGGGGAACACTTTCAGCACACATGCTGGAAAAAGACAGAGATTTATATGATATCTTTAAAAATTGGGAGGTAGAAAACCTGAATATTACGTTTTGTAAACATCAACTGGGTGCCGGTAAAAGAAGTACTAATACTGCAATAATCTCTGAATTGGGTAGATATCCTATGTTCTGCTCTATAATCCAAACTATTTTACTATATTGGCATAGACTTGAGAATTGCCCAGAATCATCCCTATTATACAGTGCTTATACAGAGAATATCAATCTGAATTCATATAATATGAATTGTTGGTACAAAAACATTAGTTATTTTAAGGAAAAAAAAATGAGCATTTTGGTACCCAATTGTAAAAATCTCAAATTCTCATTTTTCAAAAAACAAATGAAGAATCAGGTACGGAAACAATTTTTACTTTACTGGTCAAAACGACATGAAGAGGGTCAGAAATCAGGAAAACTTACAACATATTTTTCGTATAAAGAAAACTTTACTATGGAAAGTTATATATTTTTAGAATCCCTAGAATTAAGAAAAACTCTATGTAGATTTCGAATTAGTGCACATGACCTTCGAATTAAAAGAGGAAGATATGAATTTACAAAAACCAATTCTGGCCAGAAGATTTCTTTAGAAAGAAACAAAAGAATTTGCGAATTATGTAACCTTAATTGTGTAGAAGATGAATTTCATTTCCTTACTGATTGTCCATTCTATGTTGAAGAGAGAAATTTGTTTTTTAATGGTATATACAAGCTCAACAAAATTTTTATCTATCTAACAAATAAGGACAAATTTACTTAGTTGATGATTAATGAAGACGAACCAGTAATTGTCAAATTGAGTGAATATTTAGTGCAAACTTTCAGAAAAAGAAGTGATGCTTTAAAACCGCAAAAATCATTATAGTTTATTATTCATATGTTGGTATAATACTGATACTGTCCATTTACTTGTGTATACACATGATTAGCAATTCATATATGTATGTACTTGTTTCCCCAACATGCTGCATCCACATGCAGTTTGCAGTCTATGTAACCTGTAGTTAATGTTGTAAACTTTCCTTCTTTTTTGAATTTCCTTCTTTATAAACTGTCTTACTGTTATGCCCTCTGGGCCCAAAATTGGAATAAACTTATCTTATCTTATCTATACAAAGCACTAAAATGACCAACGACACGAACAACCAGAATCTGGTTGTTCGTGTCGTTGTATAATTTTTTGTATTTGACCTTGATCCGACACTTTGAGGTATCAGGAAGACCACCCTACCCTCATACTGCTTATCAATCACGTATAGATTTAAAGGGGGGGGGGGGGACTAAGCCCCCCCCCCCCCCAAACACCACCACCACCGCTATTTCTTTTTATAGAAGTATAGTTCAATGAATGGGATGACTGTAAGCTTGAAAACGTATGAATCGAACCCATGTAACGAAGGATGAGCGCCCGCCCCTGTGTAACCTGAGGTAAAAATTGAGACAGTTGACTCTCTCTCTCTCTGTCTTAGGATTCTGAAGACCGGGCACCCCTCCCCATTTTATGCTTGTCAAGAAATGTTGAAAAGTCCACTTCCAAATTCCTCTCCGACTGAACCCCCCCCCTTTTTTTTAAATTGAAAAAAAAACGATGCTACGTGCCTGATATTGTATGTGCGTGACAGTTCATGTCACCTTCGGCTTCCAAGTGGTGATTTGATCACACTCTAGCGATCGTAAAATGTTGATTCCCCCCCAGACCATTTGCCATACTTTGCAAACACTTCATTTTTCTGGATACGCGCGCCTGCACACACACACACACACACACACATACGCACGCACACGCACAATAACCGCATGGTTATGAGCGAAATACACCAGTATGGAAACGAACAACTAAGATCACCTGAAGATCCGCGCCCGACATTTTCCAGGTGATACAGGTAAAATTCGAAAAATTCTACCAGAGCGCCACCTGTCAACTAGTTACAAAGGAAAAGCGCCATGATGGTTCGCCAGGCCATCGCCTGGGTAGCGGTACTGGGTATTATTTCACATCTGAAAACAGGTTAGTATATTTAATGTATTGAATATGTAGATTTATATGTAAAATTAATTTTCAGTGAAGAGCGTAATTGATTGTTTTAAAAACTAAACGAAGTATTTATAAATTGTCTCACCTGTTCAGGTGTGTCATCGTTTGAGAATGTTTACAAAACTTTCTTCCGGTATTGGAAAAATGAAAATACCAAGATTTTTACATTATATATATATATATATATATATAATAGATAGATAGATAGATAGATAGATATGATTAGTATTTTTCGTATTTGCGCTTTCGGCTTTAATGCCTCTTCAGACAGTTATATATATATATATATATATTGGACAGTTTAATTTGCTTGTATGTGGAAATATATTTGGTTTATAATCATAATGCATCGGTGTAGACACAGAGATAATGTGTCAAAACCCTGTGTCTGTGGGTGTAGAAATTAAGTTTTACTAGTAGTGGAGTGAAAAGATGTAAACATATTGTGAAGTGTTGTTAGAAGTGAAGATAATATCTCTGTGTCCTAGAGCATGAGAGTACTGTGTTATGTTAGGTATATATGTAGATACATATTTCATAATTTATTCCTCTGCAGGGCCGTAACTGCCGATGAGGCAGACGAGGCAACTGCCTCGTCTGATTTTTTGGCAAAAAAGAAAATAAAATTATATAAATGTTATATTATAGGATATATGTTTAAAATGAAGACAAGCACCTTTGTCTTTGACACCATATTACGATTCTTTACATAGTACAAATGAAACACAAACATGATAAATTGGGATTTAAAAAGTGTCATTTTCAGTCGTAAAGTCAATCGGCGGCCCCCAATCCCCTGCCTCCCCTGATTTAGAACCCTACTTACGGCCCTGCTCTGTAAATCCAGTAATAATTTTCTCCTTCCTTGGCACACTTTTAATAAATATATGGAGTAGTAGATGAAGCAGAAGTCATCACATGCCTCCATTAACTTCATATTACCCTTATACATGTACAACTTAGATATTATTTATATTCATATTTTGAAATTTATATAGTTCCATTTCTATAAACACCATGATTTTTATGTGACGTTGAAAGGTTGTTGTTTTTATCACACAGTCTCTCACACACACCTTTTATCTAATTCTTTTCTTGATATTTCAGCACAAGCAATTCAGTGTTACCAGTGTGATAGCAACGAAGATTTGTCATGTCCGTCCTACGAATCTTTTGATAAAGAGGTCAATGCACCCATCAACTGTAACAGCTTTGAGGCCAATACCCCTGGCCAGTTCTGTATGAAAATCACACAAGAGAGTCCTGGATGTAAGCAACTTAAATTCTCTTTAAAAGTCAAAAGATACAAAATCATTGTAGCTGGAGAGCTACAATGTTCCATTTGGGGGGAAATTCACAGTTTTGGGGGCTAGTACAAGCTACTTCTATATGTATTCACTTTTAAAAATATACTGAAACTGCCTGCTACAGAACTTACATTGTCATATGCACACATTATGCATTTTATTTTAGTAAATTTTGAAGAAAGTCCATGTTAGGAGTGTAGAGAACTGCGAACAATATATAATATTGTTTTACCATCTACCGTCTGGTCAATTTTTAAAACTTATCATTTTAAAATGGTTTTTTTTTTTTTTTTTTTTTAGATATTTATATGAATTTTAATAAAAGTTGGACTTATTTGACAAAATGAGAGGAAACTCATAATGTGTGCATATGACAATGTAAGTTCTGTAGCAGACAGTTTCAGTATAGTTTTAAAAGGTTTAATAAGAACTCTATATAAGTGTGGTTTCATCTTGGGGCCACAATAGGGGATCAAAGTTTTACATGAGAATAAATAAGGAAAATCTTTAAAAATCTTCTCATTAAGAACCACTGGGCCAGAAGAACTGAGATTTACATGAAAGCTTCCTGACATAGTGCAGATTAGAATTTGTTAAATTCATGGTCCTTGGGGGTAGAATGGGGCCACAATAGGGAATCAAAGTTTTACATGAAAATATATAGGAAAAAGTCTTTATAAATCTTCTTCTCAAGAACCACTAGTCCAGACAAGTTCAAATTTACATGGCAGCTTTCTGACATAGTACAGATTTATGTTTGTAAAATTATAGCCCACAGGTTAGGTTGGGGTCACAATAAGGGATCAAAATTTTACATGGAAATATATAGGGGAAATTTTTAAATATGGACCAAGGTGACTCATGGGTCCCTTATTTTTATATTGCATTACAAATGTCACATCAGGTGGGACATTCATGTCCTATGGACATATTTCTTGTGTTTTAGTGAGTTTTTTTAAACTTTGTTAAAATTAATAGTAAGTTGTATTCTTAAAAGATAAATTATTTATCTTTTTCCACCTTCACTTCATTATTCCCTTTCCAACAAAGTTGTGGAGTTGGGATCATCATGTCCGTCTGCATGTCTGTAAACATCCAAGATTCCTCTGACTCTTAAGATACCCCCACTTTTATATAGTGCTCAACATGTGCAGGGGGTAGAGTCAGTATGGAAGCCATATTGGAAAGTTGGAATGATTATTCTACAATTTGATCAGAACTAATACGATCATGCCATTAGCTGTTTAAATAGCCCTATCACCGACAAATGAAGCATCACTTTGAATTAGGTCGCCTCCTCACCATTCTGTTTCTGTGTGCATGATGTAATGCTCAAAATTCCAATCGGAGTTAAATTATGTTTAAATGGCGATAGCATTGTATTTGCTCAGCTGTTATTGGTATTGCTAAATTCCCACTTTTTAATATGGCATATGCGCATACCCTCCTTCACACATGTCACAATAGTAAGACAGGGGTAAGTCGGAGTATCTCAGATTACATTTATCCCAGGTTAGAATTGTTAGCTCCTCAGTGCCCCTTGCTTGTCATAAGAGACAACTAAATGGGGTGGTCCTTCGGATGAGACTGCAAAAACCATCATAAGCAGGTGTGAAACGATATACATCCCTCCCAAGGCTGTAAGCACCGAGTATAGGCCTAAATTTTGCAGCCCTTCGGCAATGGTGATCGATGTCTCCATATGAGTGAAAGGTTCTCAAGATGGACGTTAAAGAATTTTCATTCAATCTATCAATTGGATTATATTTAGGTCTGTAATACCCTTTGCAAATGGAACACAAACGAAAGTTAATTATGTTCAAAGACTGATCTCCTTTGATCCACTGACACAGGCTTTAAATACTATTTGATAAATTCTTTCTTTATGATTTAAGAAATCAATTCAAGAATAGAAATGGCCAGGTTGCTTTAAAATATGTGTTATCTATCATAGAGACAGTAGTACATGGATCCAAATGAAATAAAAATAAACTGAAGTATTTGTGGTAAAGATGCCTCGGATTTTCGTGTGGAATTTATAATAAAGCTAGATCATGTAGGTGACTTTTTTTTTTTTTTTTACACAATTCACAGGAAAAATGACAGTAAATGTAGAAATCCCCCCCCCCCCCCCCCCCCAAAAAAAAACAACCCCAAAACAGAAGCACTTTTGAAATATCACAATATCACATGTATTTCTTCAATGTTTTTAAAACAACTATAGTGTACAAGGTCTGAAAAATAACAAGTAAAAGCTGTGAGAGGAGTTGGTTACACAAAGTAGGTACCATGCTTAAAAAATGACATTTATATTCAACTACATGTAAATTTTTGAAGAATGTCCGATCACTTCCAAAAAGACACATGCCTCCATAACAGCAGTGCAAGGTCTGAAGGATGTCAAATTAATGCTGTAAAAGGAGTTGATTACAAAAATAGGTACTGTCTATTCAAGACATACTTAAAAAATGAAAAAGTTCAACTACAAGTAAATTTTTCAAAAAAATGTCTGATCACTTTCAAAAAGACACATACACATCTCCAATGTGTCCATAATTGTACAAAGTTAGAGGAATGTTAGGTTAGAGGTGTGAAAGGAGTTAATTAAATAAAGCAGGTACCCTAGTTCAGGGATGCCCGCCCGACTTACATTCACTAGGATGCACATTATGCAACCTGGCTAAATATCTTCATACTGTGGACATTTAAGTTTGTGGGGATTGCCAAGATTTTACAGTTGCGTTGGGATTGTTAAGTTTCTAGGATATGTAAATTTTGTATTTTGTTGTGGTTTTAAATGCGTGAGATAGGGTACCAATGAAAATGAGCCCACATGAAATGTAATGATTCCGAAGTATGTTGTGAAGGATGATACAGTTTCATGCAGACACTTATAATTTTTTGACATATATACTTAAAAGTGCTTTAAGGGGTATAAGATAACTCGCATAAGTAATGCCAAAACTAGTTTAAAGGAAGACTGCATCACAAGTGATGCATCAACTAAACTCATCCACAGTTATCTCTAAAAAATGTGGTCATGAGCAATAATTTTGCAAGGTGTGCACATGCATCATGGATTTCATAGGTTGCATTGAATTATTTAGAAGAATTATGATGTTCAAATACATGTACGTACATTTTCCCAAGTGTAGATAGAAGTCCCGTCATAACAGCTCTATAGTTAAGGACAGTTTTTTAAAAAAAGTAGCTAGCTGCTCTATGTATTGAAAATTTTATTTTTATCCGAAAAAAACCTGCAATCTACTTTAAAATGAAAATGGGTTGAACTGTTGAATCCACTAAGCCAATACACACATACCTAGGGAAGAAAGGACATTAAAGTTGTTAAACCAAGAGGATATTTGTAAAATTATTTCATATTATTTTGCTTTTCTATAGGGAGAGGATGGAAAAAGATTACGAGACGGTGTGGGTCAAGGACAGATCAAGGTATGATATACACCAATTTGATGTATATCAAATATAGAATGAAAATTTTGGTTTCTGGATGATAACTCAGAAAGTTTAAATCTGAATCAAATGAAACTTAGATATATTGTTGGGTACCAGGTAAGAAAGACTCCTATTGATTTTGGAGAAAAAAGGTCACAGGTCAAGGTCACAGTGACCGAATATAGAATGAAAATTTCAGAAATATTTGGTTTCCAGATGATAACTCAGAAAGTTTAAATCCGAATCAAATGATACTTATAGATATTGTTATGTACCAGGTAAGGAAGACCCCTATTGATTTTGGAGAAAATGGGTCAAAGGTCAAGGTCACAGTGACCAAAAATAGATTTAAAATTCCCCCAAAAAATTAGTTTCCGGAGAATAACTTGAAATTTTTTAATTTGAATCAAATGAAACTTGGTTATATTGTTGGATACCAGCAAAGCAAGGCCCCCATTGATTTTGGAGAAAAAAGGTCAAAGGTCAAGGTCACAGTGACCAAAAATAGATTGAAAACTTCAGACAATTATGGTTTCTGGACAGTAACTTGAAAAGTTTAAAACTGAAATTAGTTCTTCACAATTATAAATATGCCACATCATTCCTGACTTTACAATGTATCCCATGCAACTCGGCTTATGCACCCCTGGGTGCATATATTGATTTTTTATTTTGTATAATTCAGGTGTGGCTTGGGGTTGCCGGTGGCAGTGGGATACTGTAGGTGTATTCAAGGAGATCTGCTACTGTGAATCCAACAATTGTAATGGAGCTGGTCAAGTGAAGGTGTCATTTGCAGCTGTTGCCATAGTGTTTTTTGGATATTTCCTCCGCAAATATCTATAACCATGACATGGATCCTCAGTTTTCATTAAATTCTGCAATACTTAACAATACAGAATTATTTCAGTTCTCTGTTTCAATTTCCTCTTTAAAATTCTCGAGTATATTGCATATATTAGGAAATTCAATCCTTGCAAATATTTTAAAAGTCAAGATATATTTGGAAAGTTTGGTATACATGAAGTATATGGGTTAGTTCGAAGTTTAAGAAAGGCGATGTGATTATGAGCATCCCCATCACTTTTTTGCTATGCAAACCTGTAACTGGTTTATTTAGTTGATTATCAGAATTCATGATTTGAAATTTGCACTTTTATAGTGCAAATTAGATGTGATTTTTCAGTTGAATGGGTTGCATTAAGATAATATACATTCCTTTTTCAAGAAGTCCTCAGATCAGTTTTCATGTGGGATTTTTCACTATCATTCACGAACCCAAGGAGCATGCAATTACATAAAATTACAAAAGTCCAATAATCCCGAAATAATATGTGATAAAGTTTGTATCCTAGATGTTGTACACAAGGCAGTATAATATTGCAGTTTTAGAGTGAATGAGCAGAAATGTACCAAGAATACAGATTTGAAAGTAAGTGTGCGAATGGAAGTTAGACAACATTGATGGTGTATCAATTAGTTATGCGAGTGATTTGAAGTATGTGAAGTTTGCGAGGTGTTGATAAACCAGGGGGTAGCATGATGGCCCCACACCATATCGAAACATATCAGATGTAAATATTCTTTTTGCTGTGTATTATTTGTGTCTTTTTAAAATTAGTGGCTGTAATCATGAATTTGACTTTCTTTTCATTGTTGTGTTATATGATTCACACCATGTTGAAAATCAAAATGGCTTAATTTGCGATGTACACCTGATGCGAGTATGAATGTGCTGCAATGTCAAAATTGAATACATCCAAATGTAGTGTTCTAACGCTGGTGTTATTGTAATACGTTAATGAAAAGATTGTCACAGTTAGGCCATAGTACGTTATTTCTCTGTTTTACATCTGCCTGTGGGTCGCTCTTGCAAAAATTTGGGGGGGGGGGGTCTCATCTTTTTTTTATGGTCAATGTTATTATTTTTCTGAATATTATTCAGAATATGACAGATGTTGTTTTTTTCTAATAATTTGTATATACTGTACTTTATTCAAAATAATGTGTTTGTCTGTGAAAATTTGAACTTTAATTTTTTAATGTTCTGATATTACAAGCAAAAAAATGACTAAATAACTAATAGCTCCAAGTTTATTTCCTCCAAATTATTGATCAATGTGATTGAGTGTGATTATTGATAAAATATGTTTGTTTTTATGCTGCATCAGAGGCTATTTTCTCACAAGCGGTGGGATGTAAAACAGATATAAAACATAATATGGGCCAAGTTTTTAATACACAATGTACATGTATATATACTGAGTGATTTTCAAAATTGTGTACATAATTAGAGTATATTTTGATACATACTATTAACATTCCATTTGTACATGAATGTAGATATATATATATATATATATATATATATTTAGTGAACATGTAGTTTTCTGTCATATTCATTGTGAATTACATAATAAAATTGGAACCTTTTATACACGAGTATTTGTCGAAAAAAATGTAACAAAACATTCAGTTTGGTAGAATATGGAAATCAGCCTTTGGTGTATCACTTAAACTTGATCAGCATTTATTAAATCATTTAAATAAAATTCATAGTCTTATTGAATGCATAGTTTGCACTATGATTATATTATGGCGATCTGATTAAAACCCGATATTTGATCTGCTCCAATATTCTTATTCTGTTAATACAAAGACCTGACGACATACCCAATAGGGTCACATCAGGATGAACTTTAGATAAACCAATCAAATTGTCACTGGCAAAATCGTTGGTAGTAGGAATAAGTGACAGTGAATCCTGAAGTGTTCCTGATGACTTCCAAGGAACCATAAATACTGAATTCAACTTGTAAGAATATAGGTTTGATTGGTTCATGTAGAAGGATTTCATTTGATAATTCTTAGGTCACCAAAGTGCATGCTGATGTTGCAGGCACTTTGGGCATGGATCATGTTCCAAGCCCCCAACCGCCCTATTACTACCTTATTTTGACCCAAGTACGATATATATAAGTTATAAATTGAATGAAAACTGCTGGAAAATATGCATTTCTTTTTCTTCTTATTTATTTATTCACAGCCAACATTATCAAACAACATGAGTTTGTAGAAGCATTATGATTGTAAACATCTGAATTCATAGAGGTAGGAGTCAAAGTTCAGAATGGAGTAGAAAAAAAAATTAGGGAATTTCATCTCTGTCATGCAAATTTTTCTTGTACTTTAAAAAATTATATCACTTGCAAGCATCTGTGATTCAAGATTTAAAAAAAAAATTGGGGGAGGGGGGATCAATTCAAGTTGAAGGGTCTTTGTGTTGAATTCATGAAGAAATACAGAAAAGAATTCATTTTTAAAAAAATATAAATTCAGTGATGCAAACAAAATCTTGGGAAGATTAATGTTTGATGCAGGCATGGAATGTTCTCTATATCTCAAAACAGTTTTAACAGATAAATATTCAAGTACATTTCTTAAATATCACAGTAGATTTCAGCACAAAACAGCTGCAGGATTACATGATTAAAAAAATAAAGGAACCTACAACAAAAATGCCCTGTACGATGTCTAAGGACAGTTCAATCACAGTTCATTTGATCTCAACAAGGCACACAAATTGTGGGAATTTACGCAAAGCATAATATAAGAAAATATGGACGGATCAGTAAATATTCCCTATGAATCAGCAGTAAATATTATGTATAATTAATACTTTAAGAAATGTAATGCTTAAATATACTAAAAAGTTAGCTATTACATGTATTATCAATTTCTAAAAATAAAAAATGGATTGGCACAAACAACGACATGAAATATCTATACAAAATTGACAAGTTCTGTGTGCATGAATATTTATAAAACAAACTCAAAAACAGAAGACTATTTCCATAGCAACAGTCAAAGATCTCTGTTCAGTCATCCAATTGACAGAGACTGGCCACACCCCTGTTGATCCAGTGATTCTGAGATTTGTCTGTGGGCAGTTCTATGAATAGCACAAAGTTTGTGGAGTGACCCGTGGTGGACAGAACACCTCGTCTGGCACTGGTCTTGTACACTGGACAACGATAAGTTGTCCTTTGAGCAAAGTCCTCAACTCTGTTTGGCTTTAGCCAGATCTAAGGTTTAGGTTAAAGAAACAAACACATGAAATGATACATGTACATACTTAAACACTGAAATACTCCCACTTCAATAAATGCAATTTAACTAGATTATAAACTGATTTACTTAAAGTTCTTGTCCAATTTTTAATCCATAAAGTTTTCATAATGAAGATATGATTGATTAAAAAGGATACACAAGGCAATTGGTCAAAGAGAATTTTGGGGAGAGATTCTCCCACCAGCATTGTGTCCTTGTCCCAGCGGGCACCCTCTAGGTATAGACCCTGTGAGAACAGAAACAAGTACATCTTATACTGTGACATTACATAACCAGTACAGAACAAAGTTACCTATGACTATTTAACATAAACTACTACTACTGGTACAAAGTCAACATCTGTAACTAACTGCACATGGAAAGTTTACATAACAATTCTCCTGGATAAATTCTTTACGTTCAGTATCACAATTCCACTGTGAAAGACGTCTGAGCATTACTGCTATTTAAAATTAATAAATATTATCTGCAGATTTACAATTAGTGGTTTATGCATCATCTATAAGACCAATTTTAAATACATGTACAGATATAATTCCTGTAGTACTTACAAATACAAATGCACCATCCTCTGGTTTATTATCCAGGTGTTTCTCCTCTTTTAGGATTTCAAATTCAAATCCAACTGTGTCAATGGGAATTGTATATTTTCTGGCATAGTTCTGAGAGACACCTATTTCATAAGAACAAATTTGTGAAAGCAGATTTCATACCAAAATAATCATTAATATGTAAGACAGAGTGGAAGAAAATTATGGATTCGTTTTTTATACCAACCTGTCAAAAAGGATTGGGTGAAATAGAATCCTGAGAGCCAGAAGGTGGGTGGGGCACCACTTTCAATCCAATCCCCAAAGAACTTCAGTCTACAAAGAGTAAAATTCATGTTAGAGCAGTTTTAAATGGCACTTTCATTGCAGTGAATGTTTATAACAGGCACAAAACTACTTTTGTGGGTAATAATGAATCAATTCTACATGACAGTTACCTAGCTAAAAGATCAGTAATGTAGCTTCCTAGTGGCTTTAGAGATGGATAGGACTTAGCTGCCCACACAGATGGGACTTTTCCTATCAGCATGCTCTGGAAAACCTCCTCTAATTCTGCAGACATGACAACCAAACCTTTAATGGCCTTCTGTAGGTTTATGAGTGACATACGGACCACCGAGGTCAGACGGTTGAATCGAATAAGTTCTTGTCTTAGTACAGTGTTCATAGACTCATTGTACAAAACAGGGTATTTTTTTATCACCTGAAATGAAAAAAATATTTAAATCATAATGTCTGTGAAGGGTTGACAAATAGATTTGAAAACTCATTCAAGTTATACTAAATGGCATATTTAATGTCGTTAAACATACATGTTCTAAATCAAAATTTTTCGGTAATTTTCCGAGGATGTCTGCAGCCAGATCCTGAATAACCTCGGCTGTAGATTTACCTCCCTTATTGGCTTGTCGTGGGAGGGTCAACAGAATGTTGTCAAACAGCTGCAAGTAGAGGCAGAGAGCAGTCAAAAAACAGTTGTAAAGCATAAAATACATTAAAGCCTCTAGTACAAATCTATTTGTTATCA
Source organism: Ostrea edulis (assembly GCF_947568905.1). Classification (NCBI taxonomy): domain Eukaryota; kingdom Metazoa; phylum Mollusca; class Bivalvia; order Ostreida; family Ostreidae; genus Ostrea; species Ostrea edulis. Next base: position 1,822,085 of record NC_079167.1, on the reverse strand, counting down.
AACAGCTGCAATTAGAGGCAGAGAGCAGTCAAAAAACAGTTGTAAAGCATAAAATACATTAAAGCCTCTAGTACAAATCTATTTGAACCTAATATTCAATCTATTGAAAATATTCACATCTTAACTCATGAAGTCTTTTAAGCATAACAATCAACATTACCAGCAGAGTTTCTTGGTTGTCCTTTGTGATATCAGCATTTTCATGGAGACCAAAAACTTCAGGGAGGGGATTGATGGGAAGGGTCCTGATGTAGTCTATATAGGTCTGATGAGGACCCTCTTCTGGGGCATAGTACAAACCACTGGGAGAAATTCTGCAAAAGACAGATTTTAGGGTTAAGAATTCAAATTGATGGCTATAGCTGTAATGTGGTATACGATATATATCAAGGTCACTTTGTAAACAATTTATAGGATTAAGTACTAGTATGTATCACACACTGATCAAACTTCTTATGAATGAAAACTATCAGACATTTGTCAAAAAATTTAGGTTTTAGAAATTCTCAAGTTTCCCCCAATGGATCAAAAAATGCAATTTTGGTGTAAAAACATCAATATACATGTAAATATTAAAACTCCTGGGGGACACTGGGACAGAGACATGCTATTTACAGTTTGACGGCCTAATTATTTAATCAAATCAGCTAAAGAGACAGGAGAAGAAATTCAAAGGGACAAAGAATATATTTCTGATTTTATTTTTGCCACAATGGCATACTATTTGTGACAATATGGTTTTCTCCTTGACATAAAACATGCATAGCACTGTATTCAAATATCATTAGAAGCTTCATCATGTTAAGACATTTTAAAATGTTAAAAGTATTACTTGTAGTCAGGATTGGTAATGATTTCCTCAGAGTAGAAAATGGAGAGAATAGAAAGGAGCAGACGGCGATCCTTGTCATCTGTCACCCTGCCTCCATAGTTACACTCTCCTGTCAGGTAGGTCAGAGCTGGCAGGGGAAGTTCATCATAGTCATTCAGGAACATCTACAACACAGAAAACAATGATGATCACTGCTACAACACAGAAAACGATGATGATCACTGCTACAACACAGAAAACAATGATGATCCCTGCTACAACATCTACAACACAGAAAACGATGATGATCCCTGCTACAACACAGAAAACAATGATGATCCCTGCTACAACACAGAAAACAATGATGATCCCTGTTACAACACAGAAAACAATGATGATCACTGCTACAACACAGAACACAATGATGATCCCTGCTACAACATCTACAACACAGAAAACAATGATGATCCCTGTTACAACACAGAAAACAATGATGATCACTGCTACAACACAGAAAACAATGATGATTCCTGCTACAACACAGAAAACAATGATCCCTGCTACAACACAGAAAACAATGATGATCCCTGCTACAACACAGAAAACAATGATGATCCCTGCTACAACACAGAAAACGATGATGATCACTGCTACAACACAGAAAACAATGATCCCTGCTACAACACAGAAAACAATGATGATTCCTGCTACAACACAGAAAACAATGATGATCTCTGCTACAACACAGAAAACAATGATGATCTCTGCTGCAACACAGAAAACAATGATGATCTCTGCTACAACACAGAAAACGATGATGATCACTGCTACAACACAGAAAACAATGATGATCACTGCTACAACACAGAAAACAATGATTCCTGCTACAACACAGAAAACAATGATGATTCCTGCTACAACACAGAAAACAATGATGATCCCTGCTACAACACAGAAAACGATGATGATCCCTGCTACAACACAGAAAACGATGATGCCTGCTACAACACAGAAAACAATGATGCCTGCTACAACATCTACAACACAGAAAACAATGATGCCTGCTACAACACAGAAAACAATGATGCCTGCTACAACATCTACAACACAGAAAACAATGATGCCTGCTACAACACAGAAAACAATGATGATCCCTGCTACAACTTTATCAAAACATGTTCCTGTATAGTCATTCTAGTATATGATATACCACTGTCAGAAAATTTTTAATTCACAAGAGGGAATCAAAAACTTAGAAAAGAATAGTTTATAATACAAACTTAGAGACAGTGCTGATCAATTTCCTTGAAAAGCCTCATAAGAATGCATACTGTCTGAGAAATCCATCAACAAGGGGGGGGGGGGGGGGGGGGGGGGGGATCTTACACTTGGACATAATATGGGTGGAAATTAGTGCTGGAGTTTGATTTCTCCCTGGTGGAAAAACTTGATAATCTACAGTAGAATTGTGTGTGTAGATTTCTCCCTGGTGGGAAATTTTAATCTACAGTAGGATTGTTGTGTGTGTAGATTTCTCCCTGGTGGGAAATCTTAATCTACAGTAGGATTGGGGGGGGGGGGGGGGGGGATGTTTCGATGAAGGAATCCTACTCTGTTATACAGGTAGAATCTATAATATGAGGATCCAGAGATGTGTCTTACTTTGACAATGTATAATATGCTCTTAGGGTACTGCATGTCCATTGATAACATTTTGAAATACGATGTACCTTGTGGTACCATCACACGAACAACAAAGGTACCACACGTGGAACATAATACGCCTGTGAAAATGCTTTCTTAAGCCATAATTTGTAGAACTTTGATTCAGGTAGTTTCAGCCATCAGCAGGTTGTGACATACTTTCCTTGCATTGTATGAATAAAGGGTCTTGGCTAAAACTGTGACAAGAGGTAGATAGAGAAACCAAGAGTTCTGTGTGTAAAATATTTCCCTAAATTTGACCAAGTTCAACAACCTGTAAATATTTATAACATCAAAGAAAATAAAAAATTGTGTAGAAACAAAATCCTTGCACTATGCACATCTTCAAGTTATATATTTACAAAGACCCTAGCTTCTAAACTGTGAGAGGAGTTTTAAAAAAGGACAAATCATGCCTTTTATCTAATATAATATTTCCTCAAAATAGACTAAGTCCAACAACTTGTAATTTTCTCAAAAATTGAAGAAAATCAAAATCCTTGCCACATGCATATCTTCCATACCCATACAAATGCTCTGTAAAATAAGAAGGTCCTAACTTGAAAACTGGAAGGTAAAATAAAAGACAACAGAAAACCCCAAACAGATGGAAAGACGGACATAGACATTGCTGTACCATAATACGTCCTATCTAATGACAGCCGTATAAAAACGACAAACATGAATATTGTATAAACATAATCTCCATCAATCTTTTGTAATGGATGTTGTAAGAAACTAACTTTTCCATCCATGAATGCCAAAAAGGAAAGTTGGGAGACCTAAGGAGAGCATACACTTCAAAAATCTATTCATGAAATTCATGCATTTATCAAAACTGTACACTAAATTTATAACTTGTCATATGTGTACAGTTGAACACATATATAGAATGCTTATATACACCATTTTTATCACCCAGTACAACAGTGTATCACTCTTGTTACCAATGTAGATTATTGATACTTGTTGTTTTTTCGTGTTATTTGTTTACGTAATATATGTCTCTTGATAAAGACGCGGGTTACGTCGAAAATTTGAGTTTTAAATAACCAACAGTGTCGTGGCCTTTTCAGTGCTTTTATATATATACATGTGTATATATATATATATATATACACACACACACACACACACACACACACACACACACACACTAATTTGTATACTTTATTTCTAAAGGTCTTCAACACAATCTGATTACCCAGTCTGTGAGAGCTAGGCCACTTTCTAAACAATTTTTCAGAACATATACAGACAATGGTTTAGCTGTTTAAATATCTCTCTGTTAACACGTCTCCTAAGGCTCTGTTGTAAAATTATTCACCTCAGGGCTTTTTTTACAGACAGTTACACAGTGACATTGTCCAATATCCCTGCAGGCAATGGTTTTAAAGTTACATTCTAAAGTTCTGTACTGGCTGCACTTGTCATTTAGCGATAAATTTGAAATGCAAATTGCTATTAATGATATACTGAATATTGTACTTGTACGAGGTATCGTGAATGTGACCTTTCGTAATTCATGCATGGAGTTAAACTGCATCAATTAGGACAATTTTCCAATTTTTACTAATATATCAGAACATCGAAAATTATTGTGACCAACTTGTGCGAGTATGGTAACTATTGGTCAATTAATCTTTGAATTTACTGTATATACATGTAAATGAAGGCATCTGAATAATTTTTAGTCATATATGGTGCAGTCACTCTGTGGAGCTTGACATCAGTATATCATTACTATATGTGTAATTGTAATGTTTACTGCACTAACAAGTCGCACTGGCTAGTCAAACACAGTGACCTTTCTGGCTCATAGCTCAGGAGAGACAACTCTCAGAAAGACTTATATTACAGTACAGTTCAAAAATTGTCCTTATAATGGACTTACCAACATCTGTCGCAGACTGATGCGGAGATCAGATTCATTAAATTCATAAGGAATATTCCATCCTAAGGGACCAAATTTCCTCCTCTCCTGTACCAGGGCATGGAAAAAGCTAAGACCAAACAGCATCTTGTGGAATTTCTGAGGCTGAAAAGAGAAAATTTCCAATTGAAGCAACGTTATATAGAGATTACTGAATCTCTGTTTCATAAAACTAAAACTGCTCAAATGCAATGATAGACAAATTAATTAATAAATTAGTAACTTTAATGCATACCTTATTACATCCTCCAAAGAAAGATGGGTCAGAAATAGGGTCATTGAGGTAGGATCTCAGCAAGTTTGCCCTTAGTCCCTTGGGAGGTTCATTTGTCATCTTTACACCTAAAACCAGAAATTATAGCATTGCAAATACATGTAAAATCAACACCTTTTTCCCCCCAAAATTCCATTTTGCTAATTTTAAATAAACATTGAATTTCTAACTATTTTTCACAGACAAGATTATACTTTAAATCACACTTACATTTTGTGAGATTTATATTTCCACAATCTTGCATTGTTGCATTTATCATGAGTCATAATATTTGTGAATTTGTTCATTAGAATGTACAGATATCACACAAACCTTATTTTTGTATTAGGACAACCTTTTAGAGCATTTGAAAGTAGGAGTACAAAATATATTGTGGCAATGCATCACAAGAGGGCCATGGGTGACATCACTCACCCGAGTCACCTTGGCCCTGCTGTTGTTATTTATTGCTATGGAAAATTTTGACCTCATATTGTGGCCCCAGCCTAGCTCCAAATGTCACAACATAACCGAACTTGAATTCACACAACATGGGGATGCCTCAGCACCAATATGACTACATGACCTTGTTGGTCTGAAGAAGGTCAACGATCAAGGTATAAAATAAAAGGTCTTGCTAATATTGAATCTACATATAAAATACAAAAGCTCTACTTGAAATAGCTCAGGAGATAAGTTTCCTTAATAGAAGGTCAAAATCCAAGGTCAAGATCACAAGGCTAGAAACTTTGGTACCAAAAAAAACCAAGAGGCCCATGAGCTACATTGCTCACCTGAGTCACATTGGCCCTGCTCTTGTTCAGCTGTGATATTTAAAAGATTTTTTTTAATCAACCTTTATTCCCATGAATAATTTTGACCCCATAATGTGGCCCCAACTTAGTCCCAAAGGATCACAACACAACTGAAAATGAATTCACATAACACGCATATGCCTCAACACCAATATGACTAACATGACCTTGCTGTTCTGGTTAAGACCAAGGTCTTAACATCATAGATCATGAAATCTATACACAAAATATGAAAGCTCTATCATAAATAGTTCAGGAGATATTGATTAGGTCAGGTTTTTAAAAAAAGTAGGTAAAGGTCACAAGATCAAACATATTTGCATCACAAGGTTTTGTCATTGAGAATATCTATACAAAATATGAAAGCACTACCTTGAATAGTTCGGAAGATATTGAATAGGACAGATTTTTATAAAGTATTGTCCAACTCAAGGTCAAAAGTTCAAACATGTTTGTGTCACAAGGTTTTGCCATAAGAATCTATAGATAAAATATGAAATCAATATCTAAAATAGTTCCAGACATATTTAAGAGGTTATGTTATCTTAAAAGTAGGTCAAACTTCGAGTTCAAGGTCACAGTCAAAAGCCATAATACAAAATGAAAGGTTTTGCCATATGAAGTACATCTGTATATATACAAAATATGAAAATTCAGGAAATATTGAACAGGTCAAATTCTTAATAAAAATAGATCAAACTTCCAGGTCAAGGTCACAAGATCACATATCATTGCATCACATGAAAGGTCTTGCTGTAAAGAATGTATATACAAAATATGAAAGCCCAAGATTATTTTAAATAGTTCAAGAGATATTTTTAAAGATTTTTCCTATATACCAGCATATAAAACTTTGATCCCCTATTGTGGCCCCATCCTACCCTCAGGAATGATGATTTAAACAGATCTAGAAGCTTTCATATAAATTTCAACTTTTCTGGCCCAGTAGTTCTTGAGAAGATTTTTAAATGACCCCACCCTATTTTTGCCTTTTAGTGATCATCTCCCCTTCGAAAAGGGCATGGCCTTTCATTTGAACAAACTTGAATCACCTTAACCCAAGAATGATTTGTACCAAGTTTGATGGAAGTTGGCCCAGTGGTTCTGGAGAAGAAAATAAAAATGTGAAAAGTTTACGGACAAACGAACGACAGACAAAATGTTATCAGAAAAGCTCACTTGAGCTTTCAGCTCAGGTGAGCTAAAAAAGGGGTTGTCACTATGAATGCATATATGAAATATGAAAGCTCTATCACTCACTATTCAAAAGTGATGAGCAAGGTTAAAGTGTTGCTTTATGTTTTGAAATTGGGGTCAAACTCCAAGGTCAAGATCACTAGGTCAAAGATCATATATGAAATGTAAGTTCTACCTATCTATATGCAAATTAAGAAATCCCTACCTGAAATAATTTAGGATATATTGAATAGGTTACATTTTCTTAAAAGTAGGTCAAACTTCAAGGTCAACATCACAAGGTTAAAAACTTAAGTACCAAAAAAGGTCTTGTCAAAAGGAATGTGCATATGAAATATGAAGGCCTTATCACTTACCATTCAAAAGTTATGAACAAAGTTAAAGTTTTGGACAGACAGGACAAAACAATTTATGCCCCCTCTCCCAAACTATACCATGTAGCGGGTTTTTTCCACGGGGTGATAAATTTGGCTTATCTTAGCGGTTAGAAAGCTTTCCGCCAAAATTTCACTCGCCAAATATGCACCCAACTGTGACTCTGGTATTTGCAAGAGAGATAACTCTTCCCTATCCGCCAAAATTTATTCCGTTAAAATTATTAGCATACCTTTGAGCCAGGAAATCGCCAAATTTTAGCCTAGCGGAAAAAAACCGCTATACGGTAGTTGTGGGGGCATTAAAAAAAAAATGAATCTACACAACCTGGGGATATTTGCAGTTTGATATGATTTATTGTGACTTTACTATTCTTGAAAAGACAATTTAAATTAATTTCCTGTATATTCCCATATAAAACTTCGATCTACAATTGTGGCCCTATCCTACCTTGGGGCTCCTGAATTGAACAAACTTGAATCTGAACTACATTAAGATGCTTGCATATCAATATGTCTAATCATGGCCATGCTGTTGTTGGATGAAGAATTTTAAAGATGTTTCCCAGTATATTTCCACGTAACATTTCTATCTCCTATTGTGGCTCGATCAGCCTACTTCAGGGGGCCACAATTTGAACAAACTTAAATCTGCACTATCTGGGGATTCTTGCATATTAATATGACTGATCATGGTCCCGTTGTTCTTGAGATTTTAAGATATTTCTAGTAAGTATCTGCATGTAAACCTTTGATTCGATCCTATTGTGGCCCCACCCTATCTCCGGGAACAATAATTTGAACAAACTTGAATCTACTATTATATAGGGGATTAATTTCATGGGCTGTAAATTTCACTGTTTTTCTTATTTAGACACAATCGTTCATAAAATTCGCAGATTTGAATCACACAAAAAAAATCCCCCAACCTCCATTGTCTGTTTTTTAAACGTATAGTGTAGAAACAGAGAACTCTTCATTTTTTCTCCCTGAAGATAAGCCGCTGTGTAAGTGAGCTGTATTCAGTTCAGTAACTAAACAACTCTCAGGGGGGTTGGGGGGTTTAAACGCACAAGTGAGCTGTATTCAGTTCAGAAACTAAACAATTCTCGGGGAGTTTAAACACTATAGCTTTAATGAAATCATTTAAAGCTGGGAGTTTTCGGGTGTCGTATGGGGCTTTAATGAATATTTGAAGGTATGTTTGGACACAAGTATAGTAGGAAAATATGTTAAGAATTTTTTTATATTAAATCTGAGACAGCAACTCAAGAATACAACGATATAAGGCCTCAACCGTGCGCAGCTTTTTGTGCACCGTAAATCGAAGGTTTTTATAAGGGGTTGATCTGTAGCTCTCTGTGATGTCAAAATATTTTTTCAGAGAGCTACAGTTCTGCAGCTAGTTGAGTTAGTGTCTTGTATACTGACTGTTTGATACATGATAATGATACCTCTTTTTAATAAAACTTATTCTCGGTTTCCTAAATTCGCAGATGTGTCTAAACCATGAATATAGCGAATATTTTCAACGCAAGTTATTTTCCCCCTATGCAGTATATGTCTGGAAGCTTTCAATTGAATTTTAACTTTTCTGACCCAGTGGTTCTTGAGAAGAAAATTTTTAAATGACCCCACTATCTATATCTTTGCCTTTTCTTGATTATCTCCTCTTTGGAGGAAGCATGACCTTCATTTGAATAAAATTAAATCCCCTTCACCAAAGGATGATTCGTACCAAGTTTGAATGAAATTGGCCCAGTGGTTCTGGAGAAGAAGATGAAACAATGAGAATAGAAAAGCTCATACTCGAGCCTTTGGCGCAGGTGAGATAAAAATAGGAAATGATTTCAAAGAAACGCTACCATTTTGCAGAATAGAAACTGGGAATTGGTCGCTGGGGTAACTGGTTAACCACAATCGGAATCGCTCATGAGTCGCCTCAGGAAGAATGACCTGTAAAGAAAAGAAATTTAGAAAGATTTGTTTTCAGACGTTCTTTACTTTAAAACATGACACGCAGTAGATTGAAAATCTTTAAAAGATCCACACACCTCCTCGCAGATTTTCTCTAGCTTGGGCATCCAACTTGTTGCCAAATGACAGTTCTGTAATACCACCCATGTACCGTCTTTGATGGCTTTTTCAATCATCTTTGCAGCAATGGGACCCTAAACAAATTATATAAAATAAAATGAAATTAACTTTACTTAAAATCATTATATGACCTGTACATCTCCTCGACCCAATACTAACCTGTCCTTGACCCAATGAGATGGACTGAATGGTGTTTTCCGATCTTGATAGCCCCTGGTCCTCACCAAACTTCAGCAGAGCAGCCATGGGGTCAGCACCAGGTGACAGCACAAAAATCAGAGGAGCACAACAATTAGAATCGGCAAATGACCCCGGAAGGTCAAAAGTTGGGGGCTCAATGTAAGACTGTCCCAGATTGTCCACAATGAAATCCTGGACTGCAGGGATCACTTTGTCTGGTCGGAACACTCTGAGGACCACCATTTTATCCAGGCCAAGAAGGACATCATATGGGGAGGGTAGTTTGTGCTCTTGAGGAGTCAAAGAATCATACATCTTCTTCCACTCGCTGGTGTTGTCTCTTACATCTATGGTCATATGAAATGTGATGAAAAGTTTTTGCCATAAAAATAAGAACTGTAATGAATGTGCCAGAAATCGAAACACAATAACTGCAAGGATTTGGTTACATCACGTCTCAAACATTTTTTATTGTTGCCACGAGACCTGTTAACCCTGCAAGGTACCAGTATATATCAAACAATCTTACATAACAGAGAGCAAACTTACGTTCCCACAGTCCTTTGAGGTTGGGAAGATTTGAGGCCCTTACAATTTCACCCCATGATTTCTCAGTCAGCCACTCTGGAGCTGGATTAGGGTTGGGGTTTTCTAAGGCCACACCACCAGTCAGTAGGAATCTCCACACATCTTCATCAACACGAAGCCTATAAAAGGAAGTAAAACATGACCTGAGTTATCCTTCTTCTGAGTATCATAACTTCAATAAAGTTTCTGTAAAATATAGTTGGTTTTGTTTTTGTCTCTCCAGCTCCAAAATTAAAAGCAACCCCTTCCCCTTATTGTACTGCATGGTATGGAGGAGAAAGCATGAGCAGGGGCATAGACATTATGAACTGCACATTGTTGCATATGATACCAAAATAATGACTTTTATGCTGAAGTACCAGTAGGAAAGTGAACATATCCTTGTACATGAAAAAAGCTATAAAACACTCCTCTTTGATCCACTGTAAATTGTAGGAAAATATTAGATCCCTGGTCAGAACAATGTGAACATCATTAAATGATAATGAAGTATTGTACAAAATTTCATGGCTATCCAATAAGCCATGTAGGAGAAGTGTTCACAAGCTATTTTACATCCTCCATACCTCTTAGATCCAGTATAATTTTAAGGATAACAATTGGATCCTCCTGTCCTGACAATATGCACATGGCAATGAACTATTGTACAAAGTTTCAAATCTATTGGATAATCCGTATAGGAGAAGTGTTCACAAAGCTATTTTACATCCTCCACCCCTCATAGATCCACTATAACTTTTAAGAAAATAATTAGATCCCCCTGTGCCGACAATATGCACATCTACAAATGACAATGAACTATTGTACAAAGTTTCAAGTCTATCCAATAAGCCATATAGGAGGAGAGGTGTTCACGGGCTATTTTACATCCTCCATCACTCTTAGATCCACTATAACTTTTAGGAAAATAATATTGGATCCTCCTGTCCCAACAATATGCACATCTACAAATGGCAATGAAGCATTGTACAAAGTTTCAAGTCTATCTAATAAGCCATATAGGAGAAGTGTTCACAAGATTTTGTGACAGACAGATGGACGGATGGAGAGATGAACAGAAAGTACAAAGAAGGGAGACATAATTAGTACATCTATATATGTATGCTGGTGGGAAGAATTAAAATTGAATCCCACCATGCATTAAAATAATAGTCAACACAAACTCTTGAACTTGATCAGAACAGAAATAAGCCTGGTGTCATCAAGCTACACATGATTCTGGATGGTTTAACTCAGATCTATCTCAGCGTACCAGTAAGTACACTGTGGCAATTCTCTAATTTTTAAATTCCCATGCTTCACAAATTTTATAATTTGCATGCATGGACATGCACATATTTCTTGTCTGTGAGTTAGTAAATTGAAACTTAACATGAAACAATAGATAAGAAACTTAGACATGTAGTTGTAAAACGGACTTACAGTGAACCCACTGGGCTGAACACTCTGTCAGAAGATGGAAAGAAAGAAAGATAGACAGATAAGTAAAGAAGAAAGACGAAAGCTTAGACATACAGATACATTGAGGATGAGCACAACATAGCTAAAACACAATATTTATTATGCACATAACAAGTTCATGAAAAAAAGTATCATGATTTCTACAAATTATGCTATACATTTGTAAAATTCCCACAAAACATGAGCATGCAAGCGAACAAAATAAGTTAAATTCTCTCAAGAAAAGTTCTCCAGAATAAATATCAGGCATTTAAAGGTTTGCCATATTGGTTTAAAGGCATTTTTAAAAATGATTCTAACCAAAACTGTAAATTCTTGCTTTAGATGAATATCTAACAATAGTGCAGGTCTACTGAATTTGTATAAAATATTTTTCATAGAAATAAATTCTTTAAGAGAATTATCTTTAAATATGTCCTTTAGCAACAAATCTGATTCAACAAATTTTGATATAACAAAACAGACATGTATTCACAAAAATAAATATTTACATTTCTAATGTTTTTGTCTATAGCTGATATCTTTACAAATTCACACTGGCATGCTTTTCATGAAGCACTAATGTACTTCATGAAGTATGCTGGTGTGAAGTTCATACCCTGATGTATTTTCAAAACTGACATTTATCACTTAAATGTATATAAAAATTTCAAGATTATTTCCATTTACTAATAGTATACATGTGTTAAGTGTTGAACATTCTTTGGGTGCTGTAACCATGTTGGAACTGAAGCATTCTGAAAAAAAATCCAGGCTATATTCCCCTTGTTGTTCTAAAGATGTTCTACAAACTCTTGGTAAGCTTTAATGAGGCATGTTTAAATTATTGTAATGCATGCAGACTAAGCTCAGACAGATTAAATCACAGATTTATGTATGATTCATTGCTCAATAATCCTAATCACTTATACATGTAATATGCTGCATATGTACTACAGAGAACAACCATCTAATGACTAGGACTAGCTGTTTTTATGCTGCCATTTCTTACATCTGAAATCCTTTCAGTATATGTATAGTATGTTCCTACTGGCAACACTGACCAGGAGCTCTGGGTTATATAGTTCTACACCTGACTACAGAAACTTACCGCGGATCCTTTAGATATCTAATGACGCAATATTCAAAAATAGAAAGTTAATACTACAGAGGCAATTTACACACATACAGAGATATAATTACACACATACAGAGAGATAATTACACACATACAGAGATAATTACACACATACAGAGAGATAATTACACACATACAGAGATAATTACACACATACAGAGAGATAATTACACACATACAGAGATAATTACACACATACAGAGATAATTACACATACAGAGAGATAATTACACACATACAGAGATAATTACACATACAGAGAGATAATTACACACATACAGAGATAATTACACATACAGAGAGATAATTACACATATACAGAGATAATTACACACATACAGAGATAATTACACACATACAGAGATAATTAGACATACAGAGAGATAATTACACACATACAGAGATAATTACACATACAGAGAGATAATTACACACATACAGAGAGATAATTACACATACAGAGAGATAATTACACATATACAGAGAGATAATTACACACATACAGAGATAATTACACACATACAGAGAGATAATTACACATACAGAGAGATAATTACACACATACAGAGATAATTACACATACAGAGAGATAATTACACACATACAGAGATAATTACACATACAGAGAGATAATTACACATATACAGAGATAATTACACACATACAGAGATAATTACACACATACAGAGATAATTACACATACAGAGAGATAATTACACACATACAGAGAGATAATTACACACATACAGAGAGATAATTACACACATACAGAGATAATTACACACATACAGAGAGATAATTACACATACAGAGAGATAATTACACATATACAGAGAGATAATTACACACATACAGAGATAATTACACATATACAGAGAGATAATTACACACATACAGAGAGATAATTACACACATACAGAGAGATAATTACACACATACAGAGAGATAATTACACATATACAGAGAGATAATTACACACATACAGAGATAATTACACATATACAGAGAGATAATTACACACATACAGAGATAATTACACATATACAGAGAGATAATTACACACATACAGAGAGATAATTACACACATACAGAGAGATAATTACACATATACAGAGAGATAATTACACACATACAGAGAGATAATTACACACATACAGAGAGATAATTACACACATACAGAGAGATAATTACACACATACAGAGAGATAATTACACATACAGAGATAATTACACACATACAGAGAGATAATTACACATATACAGAGAGATAATTACACACATACAGAGATAATTACACACATACAGAGATAATTACACACATAGAGATAATTGAGAGATAATTACACATACAGAGATAATTACACACATACAGAGAGATAATTACACATATACAGAGAGATAATTACACACATACAGAGATAATTACACACATAGAGATAATTACACATATACAGAGAGATAATTACACACATACAGAGAGATAATTACACACATACAGAGAGATAATTACACACATACAGAGAGATAATTACACACATACAGAGATAATTACACACATACAGAGAGATAATTACATATACAGAGAGATAATTACACACATACAGAGAGATAATTACACACATACAGAGAGATAATTACACACATACAGAGAGATAATTACACACATACAGAGAGATAATTACACACATACAGAGAGATAATTACACACATACAGAGAGATAATTACACATATACAGAGAGATAGTTACACATATACAGAGAGATAATTACACATATACAGAGAGATAATTACACACATACAGAGAGATAATTACACACATACAGAGAGATAATTACACACATACAGAGAGATAATTACACACATACAGAGATAATTACACACATACAGAGAGATAATTACACACATACAGAGATAATTACACACATACAGAGAGATAATTACACACATACAGAGAGATAATTACACACATACAGAGAGATAATTACACACATACAGAGATAATTACACACATACAGAGATAATTACACACATACAGAGATAATTACACACATACAGAGAGATAATTACACACATACAGAGATAATTACACACATACAGAGAGATAATTACACACATACAGAGAGATAATTACACACATACAGAGAGATAATTACACACATACAGAGATAATTACATACATACAGAGAGATAATTACACACATACAGAGAGATAATTACACACATACAGAGAGACAATTACACACATACAGAGACAATTACACACATACAGAGAGATAATTACACACATACAGAGATAATTACACACATACAGAGATAATTACACATATACAGAGAGATAATTACACACATACAGAGACAATTACACACATACAGAGAGATAATTACACATACAGAGAGATAATTACACACATACAGAGAGATAATTACACACATACAGAGAGATAATTACATACATACAGAGAGATAATTACACACATACAGAGAGATAATTACACACATACAGAGATAATTACACACATACAGAGAGATAATTACACACATACAGAGAGATAATTACACACTTACAGAGATAATTACACACATAGAGATAATTACACATATACAGAGAGATAATTACACACATACAGAGATAATTACACACATAGAGATAATTACACATATACAGAGAGATAATTACACACATACAGAGAGATAATTACACACATAGAGATAATTACACATACAGAGAGATAATAACACACATACAGAGAGATAATTACACACATACAGAGAGATAATTACACATATACAGAGAGATAATTACACACATACAGAGAGATAATTACACACATACAGAGAGATAATTACACACATACAGAGAGATAATTACACACATACAGAGAGATAATTACACACATACAGAGATAATTACACATACAGAGAGATAATTACACACATACAGATAATTACATACAGAGAGATAATTACACACATACAGAGATAATTACACATACAGAGAGATAATTACACACATACAGAGAGATAATTACACACATACAGAGAGATAATTACATACATACAGAGAGATAATTACACACATACAGAGAGATAATTACACACATACAGAGATAATTACACACATACAGAGAGATAATTACACACATACAGAGAGATAATTACACACATACAAAGAGATAATTACACACATACAGAGAGATAATTACACATATACAGAGAGATAATTACACACATACAGAGATAATTACACACATACAGAGAGATAATTACACACATACAGAGAGATAATTACATACATACAGAGAGATAATTACACATATACAGAGATAATTACACACAGAGATAATTACACACTTACAGAGATAATTACACACATAGAGATAATTACACATATACAGAGAGATAATTACACACATACAGAGATAATTACACACATAGAGATAATTACACATATACAGAGAGATAATTACACACATACAGAGAGATAATTACACACATAGAGATAATTACACATACAGAGAGATAATTACACACATACAGAGAGATAATTACACACATACAGAGAGATAATTACACATATACAGAGAGATAATTACACACATACAGAGAGATAATTACACACATACAGAGATAATTACACACATACAGAGAGATAATTACATACATACAGAGAGATAATTACACACATACAGATAATTACATACAGAGAGATAATTACACACATACAGAGAGATAATTACACACATACAGAGAGATAATTACACACATACAGAGATAATTACACAGAGAGATAATTACACACATACAGAGAGATAATTACATACATACAGAGAGATAATTACACACATACAGAGAGATAATTACACACATACAGAGATAATTACACACATACAGAGAGATAATTACACACATACAGAGATAATTACACACATACAGAGAGATAATTACACACATACAGAGATAATTACACACATACAGAGAGATAATTACACACATACAGAGATAATTACACACATACAGAGATAATTACACACATACAGAGAGATAATTACACACATACAGAGAGATAATTACACATACAGAGAGATAATTACACACATACAGAGAGATAATTACACACATACAGAGAGATAATTACACACATACAGAGATAATTACACACATACAGAGAGATAATTACACACATACAGAGAGATAATTACACACATACAGAGAGATAATTACACACATACAGAGAGATAATTACACACATACAGAGAGATAATTACACACATATACAGAGAGACAATGCAGAAAGATTACAAACATACAGAAAAATTATTTAGGAGAAAGTAGGGCTTTTTACAGACATACAGAGACTATTTGGGACAATGAGGGACAATTTTAAGAATATGAAATAGGGAACATTTAAGACATAATCACGCATCACTGCATATGAAGGTACAAAAGCTTGCATAAGAATGGACAAATGTTAAATATATATACATATATATATATATATATATATATATATATATACACACACACACACACACTTCACTCAGCGCCCCTTTTAATTTGATATGCAAAAGGTACACGGTAATATTGCGTATTAAACAGGACTTTTAAACTGTGCAAATAACAAGCTAAATAGATATCAAACAAAAACTTAGTACTTACTGTCCTTTCAGAATGCCAATGCACAACACAAAAGAGAAAAGTAGTTTATCCTTTTCAAACAGTGAGCGACACACATTTCTGTAGATACTGTTAGTAAAGTCATCATTGAGATTGAAGATTCTTTCCTCCAAGTCATCAGAAGGAGCACTGTTTTGAATGGACTGGAAGTAAATTAAAGTAAAATATATTAAGTAAACAAGAGTTATTGACCCTTACACAGTAGATATCGGTGCAAAAGCTGAGAACAAGAACATTTTATACCTGTATTCCCTTAGGGCTATTCCAGAAATAAATACATGGGGGGGTCGGGAGGCACCTTTTGTATATACCAAGCATCCATAAAAAAAAATAAAAAATTACCCCATGACCCATCAAATTAATAAACTCATTTTACAATGACCCATCTAATAAAAAAAAAACTAACCAGACCCACCACAAAAATATTTTTAAAAATGAAAACGGTACAAATCTCGCGAGGTTTTCGGGACAAACATTCTAGTCAATGACGCGGTAATGCCTGTGCGACATTGTATCACAGTAGTTCTGAAGAAACGAT
The DNA here is from genome assembly GCF_947568905.1 of Ostrea edulis. NCBI lineage: Eukaryota > Metazoa > Mollusca > Bivalvia > Ostreida > Ostreidae > Ostrea > Ostrea edulis. The sequence goes on along the minus strand of NC_079167.1, from coordinate 1,804,342 downwards.
GTCATATCAACAATCAAAGGCATCTATGGCGGGAATGTTGGAAAGATTGGGAGTCCAAACGATGCTATTATCATGAAATGGGTATGGATATGTTTTTCCACGAATCGTTCGTCTTCTAATGGAGCCCGCGCCAGGAGGCTTCTATATCACCATCACACCGACTGATAAATATAATGCATCGGTATCCTCGTATAAATCTACTAAGGTTTGCCTATTTTTATTAGAAAACGGAATACCTATTGGTTTCAAAATATTCCCAAAATCGATGCACTGTAAACTGTAATAATCTACAGAACAGAGTTCGCCGCCATCACGTCCACAGGGACCCTACTAAACGCGCCTCTAATTTGAAGAGTGCCGTAATGGAAAGTTATGCGCTGCAAAGAGCGACAACTCGAATAGTTCTATGTTACTTCCGATTTCGAAAGCAGCATTTCGAAAGCCCATTTTCATATTTTCCCTCCGACGTTTTGTAACCAACACGACAAGAGCGACAATAAAAATATTCTGAAAACTCAACACCCACGTGGCACAAAATAAAACAATAGAAACTACCCACTACCCATAATAAATATTTTTTTAACAGTCCAACCACGGACCAATTAAAATATGAAAAAATACGACCACCCATACAAAAAAATATCGTTTGCCGCCCGACCCCCCCATTTGATCATTTCTGGAACAGCCCTTATTATAAATTAGTTTGATTTACCTGTAAATATAGGTTGATAAACCAGGTGAGGGAGTACTGGTACATGGGCTCTATGTTAGCTAGATCGGATATACAGAAGAAGAGAATAGAGGAATGGATGGCCACTGGTTTGTAGCCATTTCTTGTCTCATCAATATCCTTTTCAGTCTGTACTGCAATTTCCTGCTTGGCAGAGATTTCCTCAGAGAGAACTTTGGAAGAGGACAGGATTTTAATGGCTGTTTCATCTTCTAGAATGTTACCCTGAATCAAGGTTGGAGACAAGTGTGATTAAAGGTTTAAATCATTTTTAGTTAACTTAAAAAATACTGTATGATTGAATATTGAAAGTTACTTAAGCTATGATAGATTTTAATGAAACACTGGCTAACGATTGGCTTATATCAGTCATGTGAAGGCAAGGTAATACATACACCCTGTCACTAGACATTCAATACACAGTCAGTGTCTATTATGATGTCATGAGTTATCATTGTAATACTTATACCCAGTCACTAGACAATCAATACACAGTCAGTGTCTATTATGATGTCATGAGTTATCATTGTAATACTTAATCCCTGTCACTAGACAATCAATACACAGTTAGTGTCTATTATGATGTCATGAGTTATCATTGTAATACTTATACCCAGTCACTAGACAATCAATACACAGTCAGTGTCTATTATGATGTCATGAGTTATCATTGTAATACTTAATCCCTGTCACTAGAAAATCAATACACAGTCAGTGTCTATTATGATGTCATGAGTTATCATTGTAATATTTATACCCTGTCACTAGACAATCAATACACAGTCAGTGTCTATTATGATGTCATGAGTTATCATTGTAATACTTATACCCTGTCACTAGACAATCAATACACAGTCAGTGTCTATTATGATGTCATGAGTTATCATTGTAATATTTATACCCAGTCACTAGAAATTCAAATGACTGTTATTAATGATACATTGTAGCTGGTGTTTTTCTACCTCAGAACTGGATAGGACTTCTAGAATTTTGTCCTCAATTTCTTTGAGTTTCTTCTGATTCTCAGCACTTTCCAAAATCAATTTGTTTTTCTTCTCCTCCAGTTCTGGTTTCTCTTTAGCAGCTACTATACCTAGGAGCTGGTCTTCCAAACCTTGTGGGGTGATCATGAAATTCACCATACACACCTACGATAATAATGTAACCAGTATTAGAAAGGTCACTGTAGGAAATGGGACTCATGTGACCCCCATTCAAGAGGACACCTTAATGAAAATATATAATCATGATCAGGAATGTGTCTAAAGCAACAAGAATGTCGTACATTTGAGCAAATTTAGAGATTTCAGAGGAAAAATGCAGATATCAGGTCAGTCATCTGTGCCAGAGTCGTAGATCACACACAGTCTTTTGGGGGGGGGATGACGAATCATTTTTGGTGTTTACAATTGTTTTTCTACCAAAAATGTTACCCTTCACAAGGTTTTGGACTCCTTTATTTATTGTTGAGTTTGTGGCTCCACTTTTATTTAGTGCGTATTGAAAGGCTTCCTTATTTTGATTGAATTGAAACTCAGTGGCGGATCTGTTGAATTTGAATGAATTGTCGAAATATTTCGGCATTGGATTCCACCTAAACTGCTGTAGCTGTTGATAGATTGGATATTTTTGTGGTCAGTTATCTGCATAATTTGGTTGGCAGGTATGTAAGTTTCACAACAGTTTGTGAGCACTGTGAGTTGTTAATATTTTGTTCCCAAGAATTCCCGTTGAAGCTGTCACTCTTTTCATGATATACTCTAATCAATCAATCTTTACAACAGTATTGTCAAGAATTTTGCTCTCTGACATGTTTGTAAACAAACTATGTAAAAGTTGTGTACAGTGTACATTTGTGACGTTACACATGGCATAGAAAAACATAAGTGTAATAATTAAAATATTGATATCCACTGGATACGTGTAAACAGGTGAGAATAACATTTATTTCATATACAATGCTTCATAAAACGATTTAACATGTACATGGAAACATGCACCATTCACACAGTCCCTGAAACATTCTACTTTCCCACTTGAATGGTGAACGCACTCAGAGCGAACGGTGAATGCACGCCAAACGCAATTCGGTGGACGGTGAGCGCAAGGTGAGTGCACAGTGAATGCAAAATGGTCTATTCATTCAGTATATTTCGGATTTTTCCCTTGGATTGTACTTATTTCATAATCAGGTAGGGAATATATATACATGTATGAATACATCTGTTTATTTTTGTGCAAGCTAGTACTAGATATATATTTCTTATGAAATAATCGTAAATTTCACATCAATGCATTCAGCAATCATGCACAAACAAAAGAAAATTTCTTATGTACATTGTCTACAGTATTACATGTACAGACACATGCATACATGAAAAGTAGAAAAAAAAATACTCTATAATATTTAGAATTCTTGACGTTTTCATAAATCATGAATATTGGTGCATCATCTCAGTATACTACATGTATTACATTTTGACTTAATATACATAGTATTTAATTTCCTAATACAAGAGTATAAACAATGTGAAATAATGATAGTCTAGTAATCAGCGCTGTCGCAACATCAAGAATTTACAGGTGTACATATATGACTTCAAAATTTACGAGCGCGGTCGTTGGATTACATGCAATTAAAAAACATCCCCGAAAGGAATCATGATAAATGCATTAAACAAACAACATGGGTATAGTATAGGTACTTCGTGTTGACACCTGAATGCATCTAAATAGTATAAAAGGTTTATAAAAGGTTTGCGTAATTCACTTTATTGCAAATAAATGTATAGTATATCGACCTGAGGAAATAATCCCAGAATTAATGTAAGTACAAAATAGTGTGACTATGAATTTACAATTAGATTGTGCAATATTTGTGTATTTTTGATGCAGATAAAACTGTTTTATTGTACTGTATTATAAGTATGTTATATGTGGGGCAGAAATGTGCGAGAAAAATTACATCTTTATATTTGAGACAAACGATACAAAAGTTTCAAATTCAGGGAAAGGAGTAGATACATTTATTGACAATGACTTTCATAAATATAGGCGTAAAATAATCAGAAATACTTGTCAAATCAGTTTGACATTTGGTCATGAATGTGCATTGAAATGTAGCATCTGGTCTTTTTTAAAGTAGGGGGGGGGGGGGGGGGGGGCTTAAGGAAAAAATTTAACTACTCTAAAATTCTTGTCAAGGGAGACAAAATAAAAATAATAAATTGTGTTTTTGCCCAAACTAGAAAATGCTAAAATGAATATTCGGGGATGGGGATGGAGGTATTTACTAACTGAAACTGCCTCATTTCTTGTACATGTACCAGCGCTCGTTCTTCGCTACAAGTACATGTATAAGGGTTGAATTCATAACTGCAGGTTCTTACATTCTCTCATTCAGAACTTCTCTCCAACTTTTTAATGAAACAATAGTAATGTTTTGTAATAATAAAAATAATTTATTCTATTCTTTGGTATTGGTGAGTGATCTGCAGTTTTCCTTGATATTTTTGCAGTTGATAATCCTGACATTTGTACTTTATACATTAAATTTCTGATATAATGTCATGAAAGTTTACTTTCACTCTTGTGCACACATTCCGTTTTCATTTTTGCCTTCCTATGAAGATTGATCCTTTCACTTTGTTGTTCTGAATGACAATGAACGGTGAACACATGGTGAACACTGTATACACGGCGAACGAAAAACTGTAAACGGAGAGCGCAGGGCGAACACACAGTGAGCGCACGCTGAACGTACGGTGAGTGCACGGAGAGCGCAAGGTGAGCGAACGGAAAAATGGTAAAGTAGAATGTTTCAGGGACTGTATGATGGAACAAAGACAATAACACTCTTCAGTGAAATGATACCTAGGACTAGAGAAAAATGTGCAGATGATACTTGTCTTGATTGATATTCATACACTTACCTTGACAGAGATTTCTGGCAGGTAATGAGGGTTCCGATAGCTTGTGGTAATGTACAGTTTAAAATCCTTAGAGTACTCAATCACATTGTCACCCAGCCTGATGTAGTCCACACCCTGCTGTCTGAAAATCAGCTTCTGAAGAATGGGATCCAGAATTGGGTCAAGCTCTTCCCCTACATTTTCCAGGAGGACAGGTGTACCAAACTGAATGGAATTCTCCATAGTACGTAGATAGTTAGCATCTGACAGCTTAACTATGCCTAACTTGTTACTGCGCTCCATATTCTTTACCCATTTGTTGGCTTGACCTGATATGGATTTGAGAACAGCATAATATTATTTTCAAAAAAAATGTTTACTGACCAAAATGCTCACCTGAACCACCTTGCTTCTAATGAAATATGAATAATAAGATATCAGAAAACTATACATCTTCATTGTGACTCCAAACTGAGAAGAGGTCAATAATTTGATCTAAACCACATAATGTTTCAATATCAACTTAAAAGACTGCAGGCTTATAATTCTTGAAATGAAGATGAAAAACAATCCTCATTTGTTTGGGCTCAAAAGATAATCCCAGCCTTGCCTATGGGCATAATATGAACTTTGAATTTTGACTAAAAAGTATGTTCAAACTAAAATTTATAATTTCTGGACAATTAATTTGGAATTTCTTCAGTCATAATGTACAGCTAATTGCTGTCAATCATAACTACACATTTCATACCTTGAGGATCAATCATTAGAGGCCATCTCCTGGAGCTATTGACAATGATACCATTGTCGACACTGAAAGCGTCCACAGGGAGACCAGCAATATTCCAGGCTCGAATTTTGACAGGTTCTCCAAGTGTTCCATTGAGGGTGAAGTTTTCTGAGCATGGAATTTCCTTACTGACACAAATCTTGTGCCAATCTCTGACAATGTCCTGTCATAGAATTATTCTTTATTAGTAAATGTGTGAAAGGTCTATAAAAATTCTGTCAGAAGTATTTTATTGCCCCTTGCTTCACATATGTGCATTAAGCTTTTACATATTTAAAGTGGTTTTCCATTAAAACCTGTTCATATTTTCTAACTTCATGATTGTACCTGTCTGAAGTCTATGGTGAAAGCTCCTAGGTAGGCAACAGTAGCAGATGACAGCAACACATCACCAGTGATGTTGGTGACCCTTTCTCCCAAGAGACGGGCAGCCTCTGTCCATCTGTCCTTTTCACCACCCAATCCTCCAATCAGCTTTTCGGCTCGATCTAATTTTTTCTCACAAATATCAATGTTGGTCTCCAGTTCTTTCTTCTTTTGTGTCATCACTTCAAACTCATCATTGAGAGCCTGTAGCTTGTCTGTGACCTAGTGGTAATAAATCCCAAAGATTATTACATGTATAACTTCGTAGCATATCATTGCACACTGAAATTAGCAAAGTGAGGAGAAACTCCTTCTTTAGAAATTACTTGAATATTTCTTGACATAATTTTTTAAACATGTAGATGTATTGTACCTCTTTTAGTTGAGCCCTTTTCTCATCAAGTTTCTGCATCTGAACAGATAATTCTGATTCAGCCTCTGCCAGCTTGGCTTTCTTTGGAGCCACAACTTTAGCCACTTTGTCATAAATATCCATGGCCTTGACCCATCTGCACAAACCTTCACAAGCAGTGGAGGCATTCTTAATCAGAACTGGGTCAAAATCAGGATTAGAAATGTATCTAAAAAGTAAGAATCAAAGATGAAAATATCAAATACTGTAACTAAAGTTTTACGCTCACCTCTGAGTTACATTACTGAGTGAAGTGCCAGAAACAGCAAATTTTGTTTCACTATATATGTGTGTGAGGGGGTGGGGTGGATCTGACACTTTTATTAATTGGGTTTTGTTGGAATGTACTGCTTCATATGCATGTGTTTATGTGTATGCATGTGTGCATGTGTTCTAACCACAGAAAGAAAAACCACTTTCCTATAACCAGTATAATTCCTATTAAATAAGTTTAGTTGTAACAATGTTCTTATTGTAACTCCAGCATGGAAACCTACCTATCTCTGATCTTTTTGATAATGGGTGGTGGTATGTTGTCTTTGTCATAACCTTTGAGGCGATCCAGAAACTTCAAATCACCAAGCAATTTTTGAGATGGTCCCCAATAGTCTTCTATCATTTTTCCTGTTCCATCAGGTTTCCTCTCTGACTTGATGCCCAACATAACACAAATCGATTCCATCACAAGCTTAACTGCCCCTGGTGGATTCTAAAATGGTTTTATGGTTGATCAGAGGCAAATATTGGCAGTGCATTGTTTAAAACTATTTACTATGCATATGTTTGTATCAAATTCAAATTAAAGCTAGTGCTTGTTGATTTTTAATTGATTAACAAACATGGACTATAAAACCAACCTTCATAGATTTGACCAGAGTGATATCAGCAGGCTTCAGTGTATTCAAGGCCTGAATAGCAGCCTCTAGCGCTGGAATGGCTTCAGCCAGGTCACTCTCGCAGTCATCCTTGATAGCTTGGGCTGCTGCAGCAGCCTCGTTTGCCACTGCCTCATCAGCCGCCACCACCTCCTTCTTGGCCTCCACTTCCACTGTATCCTGTTCAATCTTTATCATGAGTTTCTCAGTTTCAGCAGAGGTTTTGATCAGCTCAGGCTGCAGAGCTTGGAGTTCCTCCTGCATGATTGACACCTGAGACGCTGCGAACTCTAGCTTCTCTAGACCAGTCAGATATCGGTTCCTGAGGGTCAGGATCTCTTCTCGTTTCACACCCAGCAGAGACTTGAATGTCATAATAAGCTCCAAATATGATGTTGGAGTTACATAATTATGTCTTCTTAACCTCTCAAAGAACCTGTATTAATAAGCATATTGTATTTTGTTAATTTCATTTCATATATCAGTACTTGACTTTTTCAAAACACAACTTCATTCCAGCTCATAATGATCACTCAATCTCAATAACATTAATAGAAAAGCAATGTATCAGTCCTATCCTGTCTCAATAACAAGAGGCCCATGGGCCACATCGCTCACCTGAGTCACCTTGGTCCATATCAGAAGACTTTCCATATATATTTGCATATAAAACTGTAGTCTCAGGTGAGCTAAAAATCAGCAGTGACTAGCATAGCCACAAGTACTTACCCTATGGAGAGCTCCTGAACACTTTCATGGAAATGTTTACACATGGATACACTCTGCTTACGGATATTGTCTTCCAGTTCAACTTCTTCCAAGAATTTATTGGCTACCATCTCCAAAGCATCAGAGGGCCAACTCTACAGAATTGAAAGTTATCACTACTTTAAAACTCGCATCTCTCAAATTACACTGTATGGACTTGCTGATCAATTGTTTTGGAAAGAAAACTTCATTTGAGGAAGAAATTCAGTGGTAGTCAGCTCATTATACACTGAATTTTAAAAATCACCCATCCTTTCTCATTGCATCATGAAGGACAACATGAGGACTTACCTGGAACCAGTCGATAGTACAGCAGTTGATGAGAGAAGGGAACATACGCAATCTGTTTCGGAAAGCATCACCAATAGGAGACATGGCCAGAACTATATGCAGATTCTGTTTCACTCTATCAATGAAGTAGTTGTACATGGCCAAAGGTGTGGCATCCATTTTCTTACCCTGGATTACATTTTAGATATTCATTTAATTTAATATTTAGCATTTCTAAGCCACTGACGAATTTGAATTAAAATATCATAATGACTGAAGTGTGCAATTGGTACATTTATGTTGCCATATACATTCAAAGCATGCAGTTACTTGTGCATGTAATGCCAATGTGACAATCAAGAACTTACTCATCTAGGTCATACTATTTCATCAATTGCTCATACTGGGATTTTACAATTCAAGAACTGCTGGTACTTAGCAATATCAAATATACACACCTTAGTAACGCTTTTTAATAGTACAAAAAATGTACATGTAAACTGTCCCCCAAAAATTATATTTTGACCAACACCAGTTTGAGCAAGTATCTAGAGAATAAAGTTCTATTGTCTAGCTATGGAGGAAAATTTGCACAATGAACAATATTACTAAAACATGTATTTACAAACTGACACTAAAGCCATCAGGGAACATGTGTCACCAAAAACAGACTGTAACTAAATATGTAACCTTGACCTTTGTCAGTTAGTTAAAACAGACTTTAACTAAATATGTAACCTTGACCTTTGTCAGTTAGTTAAAACAAACTTTAACTAAATGTGTAACCTTGACCTTTGTCAGTTAAAACAAATTTTAACTAAATGTGTAACCTTGACCTTTGTCAGTTAGTTAAAAGAAACTTTAACTAAATGTGTAACCTTGACCTTTGTCAGTCAGTTAAAACAAATTTTAACTTAATGTGTAACCTTGACCTTTGTCTGTTAGTTAAAACAGACTTTAACTAAATGTGTAACCTTGACCTTTGTCAGTTAGTTAAAACAAACTTTAACTAAATGTGTAACCTTGACCTTTGTCAGTCAGTTAAAACAAATTTTAACTTAATGTGTAACCTTGATCTTTGTCTGTTAGTTAAAACAGACTTTAACTAAATGTGTAACCTTGACCTTTGCAGTTAGTTAAAACAAACTTTAACTAAATGTGTAACCTTGACCTTTGTCAGTTAGTTAAAACAAACTTTAACTAAATGTGTAACCTTGACCTTTGTCAGTCAGTTAAAACAAATTTTAACTTAATGTGTAACCTTGACCTTTGTCTGTTAGTTAAAACAGACTTTAACTAAATGTGTAACCTTGACCTTTGTCAGTTAGTTAAAACAAACTTTAACTAAATGTGTAACCTTGACCTTTATTAGTTAGTTAAAACAAACTTTAACTAAATGTGTAACCTAGATCTTTGTCGGGTATTGTATCTCCCTGTGTTTTAAAAATATTCCTATCAAGTTTCATGGACAGGTTATGTGATATAAAAAGTGCTTAAGCCATTTGTGTGAAAGAGTAGCTATGTGTTACCTGACAGACACCTGATAAAGTGACCCTGTGTCTGTCATATACACTGTACAGACACCTGATAAAGTGACCCTATGTGTCTGTCATATACACTGTACAGACACCTGATAAAGTGACCCTATGTGTCTGTCATATACACTGTACAGGCACCTGATAAAGTGACCCTATGTGTCTGTCATATACACTGTACAGACACCTGATAAAGTGACCCTATGTGTCTGTCATATACACTGTACAGACACCTGATAAAGTGACCCTATGTGTCTGTCATATACACTGTACAGGCACCTGATAAAGTGACCCTATGTGTCTGTCATATACACTGTACAGACACCCGATAAAGTGACCCTGTGTCTGTCATATACACTGTACAGGCACCTGATAAAGTGACCCTATGTGTCTGTCATATACACTGTACAGGCACCTGATAAAGTGACCCTATGTGTCTGTCATATACACTGTACAGGCACCTGATAAAGTGACCCTATGTGTCTGTCATATACACTGTACAGACACCCGATAAAGTGACCCTGTGTCTGTCATATACACTGTACAGGCACCTGATAAAGTGACCCTATGTGTCTGTCATATACACTGTACAGGCACCTGATAAAGTGATCCTATGTGTCTGTCATATACACTGTACAGGCAACACAAAGTTTAAAGTGTATGTTTGTTGAAATTTTAAATCTATTACAGTGGGTATAATTCAATCAAAATTGTAAAAAGATGTGGAAAGAGAATAATGAAAAGCAGATCAATAGAAAAATGGCATACATGCATATATACATGTAATTCACTTCTATTTCATGCAAATTATTGTAGTTAGAGTACGGTACATAGAATATAAATGAAAATATATACAATGAACTAGCTAAATTACAGTGATATTGTTTGGTTACTATGGTAACCTTACCGTTATCTTTTCCTGTATATAATAAAAGCAAACCATATAAAGCAAAATTCCAACTCATACATGTAGCTACATGTTCAAACTACAGCATTTAAATAATTTCACATCGATTGCAACTCATTTATAACACATTAAAGTAAACCAAAGTTCATCATGCAATAAAATTATAAGAATATACAAAGTATTGTTAACAAAACTAAAGAATTACATTTACATTATACATACTCTTCACAAACATGCATAATAATTTTTCCTTTAAGGAAGTTAGCTCTTTAGCTTTTGACCATAACTGCATAAGATTACTGTAAATGTATTACATTTGGCTGTGTATTCTATTTAGCGCCTTTGGCGGAACGCAGCTTCCGCTAAATCAAGTACATTGCTAAATGCCATCCGTAAATCTAGATGTTTAAAGTAATTCAGGAATGCGCTAAATCAAATCTACGCTAACTTGTTCAAAAAACGATTTCCGCCAAATATCGTACACGCCAAATATAATACGTTTACAGTATTTCCTCATAAAGCTCTAAATCTGCACAATTTCACCATTTCTGTTTCACCTATCTATACCCCTAGACAGGTATTTAAAATTTGTAATTCATGATACAAATAGCAGAGACTTGGAACTAAATCAAATAATTTGGTTGATTTATTTTTCCAAATAGGACACCAATTCTTAAAAACATCTATATCAATTTACTCAAAATTTTGTATGAAAATTTTGTTTTTTGGACAATAATTAAAAAAATTCATCTATAATCCATTCAATTTAAGGTAGTGCCAAATAGATACCCAAATTTTTTTCCTCCAATTTATTTTTTTTGAATTAGAGGGTTTCAGACCCCAGTTAGAAGAGGGTGAAATAAAGCATTCATGATAAGAATGTGCCCTGTGTGAAAATTGTCTGCAGGGATTTTACAAAAAATAATAATACAATTTATAAAGCTGACCTAAATCTCAACAAAATATATCATAACTGATATTTGTGTACACCACAATGTACATTATAACATACATGGCTTGTCAATAGCAAATTTTAAACATAAAAATGCTAGATATTTTAAAAGATCTCTAAAAAGGAAATGTATGATTCGAATTTTGAAAAAAGTTTACATAATGAAAAAAATGATCCAGAAATTGATAGATTTTAAAATACAAAAAATCAAACCAAAGATTTCAGATATTTCAGACCATTTAGAAATTTTTATAAAGAAAAAAATTACCCATTCCACAAATTACATCCTCTTATTTGACCTTTAACTTTAAGACATGACCTTGACCTTCATTATGTTTTAAGACAAAGGACAGCTTATACATGTGTCCATATATCAGGTCTCTAAAAGCTGCATAACAAAAGTTATGCATTACTTAATAAGAGATAGTTAAATCTCCCAAAGATGAAATAAATGCATAAAAGATTTAGACTCCCACACCTCCAATATATTGGATGTTTCCCATATCTTTAAAGATATGCCAAACACATGTCATGGATTGTATCAGTTTGTTCAGAACATCACTGAATATTAATATTATGAAGATTTCATTATCATATCAATGAATTTAAGAAGATATTGATGAAAACTGATTCTACAGGTGTTTGTTCAGAACATCACTGAATATTAATATTATGAAGATTTCATTATCATATCAATGAATTTAAGAAGATATTGATGAAAACTGATTCTACAGGTGTTTGTTCAGAACATCACTGAATATTAATATTATGAAGATTTCATTATCATATCAATGAATTTAAGAAGATATTGATGAAAACTGATTCTACAGGTGTTTGTTCAGAACATCACTGAATATTAATATTATGAAGATTTCATTATCATATCAATGAATTTAAGAAGATATTGATGAAAACTGATTCTACAGGTGTTTGTTCAGAACATCACTGAATATTAATAATATGAAGATTTCATTATCATATCAATGAATTTAAGAAGATATTGATGAAAACTGATTCTACAGGTGTTTGTTCAGAACATCACTGAATATTAATATTATGAAGATTTCATTATCATATCAATGAATTTAAGAAGATATTGATGAAAACTGATTCTACAGGTGTTTGTTCAGAACATCACTGAATATTAATATTATGAAGATTTCATTATCATATCAATGAATTTAAGAAGATCTACAGGTGTTTGGTACTACCTTAAATTTTAAGAAAACAACATGTAACTTTATACATACAATTTCAAAAACTGACATTATGTCTATTATGTTATTTTAAACTTTGAAATACTAGATGATGAATTTTTCTGTATTTTAAATGCAAAAAGATCATTATTTATTTCCATCCACTAGCATTTTCTTTTTGACATCAGTATTGTTAGAGGACATGAGTATGTATCTATTTGATGTAATTATTGATTTATGTTGCTTGATCTGATTGTGTTGACACCAGCAGACAAAACTTGTTCTAGTATATACATGAATAAATCCAAAGTAAATTCTACACGTAAGTACAAAATGCTGAAGTTTAATACACTATAGCTCAATAACAAGCATTACCATTTTCATAATTTCCCTTCAATGTATAATTCCAAAGAAACTAACAATACTACAAAACTCAGCTTCAAACCTCTTTAACCTTTTTTTTTTTTTTTTTTTTTTATAATTTTTTCTATTTTTGGTATTTTATTTATCACTTTTGCTTTGGTGTCAATATCTCTATCATTAACAGAACTGACTGTTATGTGTTTTTTTTTAGTAATTCACACACACTGCACTCTTATTAGTTGACATTATGGTACAAAATCCCAAAACACTTCCAAACACTGGAATGCAAAGAACAAACCACTTGAAATCAAACAAAATTGTTACAATAAAAGTGTAGGTTACGTACCTCATTCCGAGCAATAGTCTGCATTTTTTCTATGAGCTCTGCTTTCTCATCAGCAGCAAACAAGTTAGGTACATCTCCAGTATTTAGAACCATACTTATGTCCTCCATAAAGGATTCAGACTTAATCTGTGTGTCGGCAAACAGGAAAACAATAGGCTTCCCTTCACTGCCAGCCTTCATGAGCAGCTGAAATTCCAACAAACATACAATATTGTAGGTCATACCAGAAAGAATTGAATTGGATTTCTTTTGGAATGATTCTTCAACTTCTATGAATATGAATATCTTATCGTCTTAGTTATTCCATAATTGACTGTTGCTATTAATCATGACATTATTTCATATCACTAAATTATGAAATTTTCAAAAGCAATGTTACCCTTTTCAGGTCCTCTCTCCACTCATTTGCTGTGTAATTTTTAGTGATTTCAATTTGGAACAAATCGTAATCTGACATAAAAGTTGCCAACTTGGCAGCACTCTGTCTTCCACTGCCTCCAATACCTTAGATTCAAGAGCCATATCAATTAATTTCAACTTCTGAGACACTGATTAATTTTTATATACATGTATCATTCTCATACATGTATACAGTACAAATACAATTTATAGTGATGAAAATAACTGTTCAATCACATATGATTCACTGATTTATTTGTTTTAAAATCTAAATGCAATTAGAAAGACAACAATATCAATATAGAAGTCTACACAGTGGAATTGGAAGCTTAAATAGAACATTTCTTGTATAAGCACACACTTACCAACAAGCAAACAATGTCCATTATCTTGCAGTAGAACACGACTGACTCGAGAAATATGTTCAATGGCAAACTTGAACATAACAAGTTTCATGGGAGCCTTACTGATCAAATTGTACTCATCCAAGTAACTGTGCAAACAAAACAATGGGGCGTGTCAGTGAAACATAAAAAGTGTTGATAAACAATTCTATTCTGGTTTTCATGCTTGAGAAATGAACATCCATCATGAATGCACAACAAAAATGCAACAACACTGTCTCAAAATGAAGGATTTGACATTACAAAACTTTTTGATTCTGTGAAAAGTGTAATAATAATTCATGCTTGAACTTAAAATCTAAACCTACTTTTCCATTGCAGCAGTCAGTTCTTTGAGGTCAGTCACTTCATCATAAGCCTTGCCTCCTTCTACCTGCATGTAATCTCCAAAGAACAAACTACGAATATTGTCATCAACAACTGTCCCACTTTTGGACAGGTGACCCAATATCTTATCTATGTTGGCCTTAAAATGGTTAGAACACTGCTCCTTCACAATGTGGAAAAAGGTTTCTCTGAAAGGAAAAATACACATGATAATCCATACAAAACAATTTTCATGTAACTGGGAAATTGGAACATGTATCCATAACTTCTCAAATACATATTTCATCAATATTACAAACACTGCTTAAAATACTTAGAAATTTATGGTAAATGATTGTACATATACATGTATAACAATAAAATGTTTATAAATGTTCCTTACTGATTGTCCATTCTATGTTGAAGAGAGAAATATGTTTTTTAATGGTATATACAAGCTCAACAAAAATTTTATCTATCTAACAAATAAGGACAAATTTACTTGGTTGATGATTAATGAAGACAAACCAGTAATTGTCAAATTGAGTGAATATTTAGTACAAACTTTCAGAAAAAGAAGTGATGCTTTAAAACTGCAAAAATCATTATAGTTTATTATTCATATGTTGGTATAATACTGATACTGTCCATTTACTTGTGTATACACATGATTAGCAATTCATATATGTGTGTACTTGTTTCCCCAACATGCTGCATCCACATGCAGTTTGCAGTCTATGTAACCTGTAGTTAATGTTGTAAACTTTCTTTCTTTTTTGAATCTCCTTCTTTATAAACTGTCTTACTGTTATGCCCTCTGGGCCCAAAATTGGAATAAACTTATCTTATCTTATCTTATACTAAAAATACTTGTTTTGCAAAATGGTTTATGAAGTTGTTTTTACACAAGCTAACAGAAACTATGGTCTCACCTGTCCTGTTTATCAATGAGACGATCATAGAAAACCCTGTAGACCTCATGTACCCAAAGTCTGTGTAACTTATCTATCTCCGACATTTTCTCATGGGGCACTAACAGAACTCCACGAATTACACGTGCAAAGTCTCTTAAGTTGAACACATAGTGACTTTTGGAGGGAGTTGGTAAAAAGTTTGTCACTGCATCTTTATACACTGCCATGGTGGCTGCCACTAGAAGCTGCAACAGACAATTAAGTTTGTAACCGATGTACATTGTAGCACATACATAATTATACGAACCTCTTAACTTTGTTCCTGACACATTAATGAGCAGCAAGTCAAAGCTTCATTTTTATGTCAACAAAATAATTTCTTTTATTATGGTATCTACAGTCTTCAATGAATAAAAATATATAAGTTCCTTGCAATTTACCTTTCCATTCCTCACAAAGGAGCCCTCAAATCCCTTGCCAAAATGCCAGTCTGTAATGTTGGTGAAAATTCGAGTCAGTGTGGCATCATCGAACTCATCAATTGAGATCATGTTCAGGTGACGAGTAAAGCGACTTGTGATGTCATTTCTTCCTCCTCCAGGGGGTCCCATTGCCGACACAAAGAGCTGAAAGTACAGAAAATGTGCCTCTATACAATAATTTTTAATTAAAACCCAGCAAATCCAAATTTCATCCCAATCCTTCATTTGAACACAATAAAATAAAAAAGACATAAAAAAGACGTTAAAAGACTGTTTTGCACTGAGCAATATTTGCAATGAACAGGTTCTTGTGAAAATTTCTCACACATGTATAAAAGTTCATTGGCTTGCAGTATTACCAAAATTCATTAGTTCTATGCACTGTAAAAATAATTTTCAAAAACCAGAGTATTAACTCCATTCATCTATTGTATATACATGTATATATCACATGTAAATGCACCACTTACAACATCAGTGAGGAAGAGTTTGGTGGTGTCCTTTGGATCATACCAGTGGTGGTGATCTATCCACTGTCTCAACAGCTCTATGGGTGGCTGTGCTCCGTACTTCTCTTTGCCTGGCATGTTCAGATCATCCACAAACACCACAGATTTCTTTCCCATAGGAGGACCATACACCCCCTTTCTCCTCCTGTTCAGAGAATGAAGTTTTGTATGTCAATATTTGGATAGTATTCTCAATGAGAATAGATGCAATTTAAACTAAAAGCTTCTCAAACAAACTTTTAATACTCTCTCTAGGCACACTCAAAATATGGCTTATGCTTATTTGAATTCCATAACCCACCATATGCCCCTTTGAAATAACAATCTGCCTTTACCTGTCCAGCTTGGACATGATAATGCCTTGTGTCTGGTTGGCTGATGTTCGGGCAGAGAAGTTTATGCAGTTAGGGATGTATCTACAATATAATACATATCACATAAAATGCATGTTCTGAAAATTTATATGTGATTAAATGCACTATCAAAATCTACCCAAACAAAACACTGTAAACCTATGTGAGCTTAATTTTCTTGTACACAATTGTCACTGCAAAGAAGTCATTATGTTTATGCATAAGGTGTATGTAACGGCTATGTTGCAAATATTAGTTGTTGCAAATATATGTCAGCATCCAAAATTCGTAAATTATTATCATTCAACAGTATGCTTATAAGATTTGTAACTTATAGCACTACCAAATCGTTCAACAGTATGCTTATAAGATTTGTAAATTATAGCACCAACAAATCGTTCAACAGTATATGCTTATAAGTGTTTCGTTATTACGTACACATCTTTGGGAAGTGTCAGCAGGTAGTTGTTTGTGATTGCTGACTTTCCTGTACCAGTGGGACCAACAAAAATCATGGGTTGTTCATGTGTTAGGTAAGTACTCAGGAAGTAGATCTGGCGAGCAGTCTCAGCTGTCTGAATAATCAGGTCACTGACCTAAAATAGGTAGAAAGAGTTTAATAAGACAATCTCTAATATCTTGATAAAGCTACAATATGCATGATTTTTTTTCAAAATCCTAGAGTTTTCTTGCTCTATTAATTAAGGGGAAAACTTTGTTTTTTGTTACATTAATTTTATGAATTCCAAAACAAAAAATATGAAAGAGCACAATAGAGATCATCAGAAAACAAACAAAATGAGGCAGGATTTTATAGATTTACAGTACGTGTTAGCACCAATGCATTTCAATCAACAATAACATTGCATGTCTTGCATGTCTATACTCTCCAAAGAATGTTGTTCTCTGAATGTTTTTAAAAGAATTCTTTCTATTCTGTAATTTACCTTAGCTGTAGCGGGAATGTTCTATTCTGTAATTTACCTTAGCTGTAGCAGGAATGTTCTATTCTGTAATTTACCTTAGCTGTAGCAGGAATGTTCTATTCTGTAATTTACCTTAGCTGTAGCGGGAATGTTCTATTCTGTAATTTACCTTAGCTGTAGCAGGAATGTTCTATTCTGTAATTTACCTTAGCTGTAGCGGGAATGTTCTATTCTGTAATTTACCTTAGCTGTAGCAGGAATGTTCTATTCTGTAATTTACCTTAGCTGTAGTGGGAATGGTCAATGTAGATTTATCAATGGTATCCATCCAGTCACACCAATTACCACTAGCTTTTTTCTCAAAGCAAAAATCAAATATGGTGGCTCTCTCTGGAATCATGTTACTCTGAAAACCAGAAAATAATTAATCAAAACTTTGTATATCATTACAGAATGAGAAAGTCAGGAACTGGGATTAGGTAGAGTAGCAAGCGATTAATTTCCAGATCTGGGAGAACAAGAGGCCCATGGGCCTAGAATCACTCTCCAGATACATTGTAGAACAGGCAAAAATTCTCACTAACCAAGATTCATCAATTAACAAAGTTTGATGATGTTAAGTCAAATAGTACCTGAAGATTTAAATGTAACTGTCCAAAAGTAGGTCACGGTGACCTACTTTTGGTCAACACACTGAAGACTCAAGATGCATCAACTGACAAGTCAAACAGTATTCAAATATAGCCGTCAAATTCCAAAAGAAGGCCACAGTGACCTACTTTTTGGTCGACACACTCCAAAGACTCAAGATGCATCAACTGACAAAGTTTGATAATTGATGTCAAATAGTATCTGAAATATTCAGATATAAATGTCAAATTCCAAAAGTAGGTCACAGTGACCTACTTTTTGGTCGACACACTCTGAAGACTCAAGACCCATCAACTGACAAAGTTTGATATTGTAAGTCAAATAGTATCTGAAATATTCAAATATAGCCATCAAAATCCAAAAATAGGTCACAGTGACCTACTTTTCAGTCAATACACTCTGAAGACTCAACATGCATCAACTGAAAGAGTTTGATAATTGTAAGTCAAATAGTATCTGAAATATTAAAATATAGCCGTCAAATTCCAAAAGTAGGTCACGATGACCTACTTTTTGGTCAACAAACTATGAAGACTCAAGATGCATCAACTGACAAAGTTTGATGATCCTAGCTTTCATAGTGTCCAAAATATGCATCTAAAATTGAAAGTGTGAAATTTGAATGTCTGCAAAATTAAAAAAGTAGATCACTGTGACCTACTTTTTTTAATAAATATGTTTTGAGGCCTCTAGATGCATCAACTTACAAGGTTTGATGATTCTAAACCTCTCGGTATCTGAAATAACAACCTAAAATGTATTCATAAATGATTATCCATAAAATTCAGAAAGTAGGTCATGGTGACATACTTTTCACATGACGCACTTCAAGGTCCCATGATCCATCAATTGACAAGTTTTGATGATCATACGCTCAAAAGTGTCCAAGATATGCACCAAAATCCATTTAATAATAATTACCTGCGAAATTCAAAAAGTAGGTCACTATGACCTACTTTTGAGACAACATGATATTAGGTCCTAAGATGCATCAACTGACAAAATTTGATGATCCTAGTCCTTATACTAAGCAAAATATCAAAGTTTTAACAAAACAAAATTTAAGGTCAACTTTGAAGTGACCTTGAGACCACACCCTTTGCCCCAGGATGATGCCTTGAATTTTTTTTTATCTACAACCTATCCTCATCTTTATGCATAAGTTTGGTGATAATTTGCCCAGTGGTTCTTCAGAAGAAGATTTTTTTAGCAACCACTACTTTTGTTTGCATTTTCCTAATTATCTCCCCTTGTTAAAGGGTCACAACCCTAGTTTTAGTACAAATGAAAGCCCTTGGGCCAAGGATACCCTGTGACAAATTTGACAACAATTGGCCAAGGGGTCCTTGAGATATAGCCCTTTTTCCAAAAAGTTGACGCACACCGCACGCCAGACATATGGCCATATGATTAGTTCTTTGAGCCTTCGGCTCAGAAGAGCTAAAAATTCTGTGTGGCCTTGTGCATCTTTAAGGATGTACTACCAGAAATGTACAAATCATACCAGTGCATGTTCCATTTTATAGGGGCATGATATCCAAAGCATCGAAGAAAACAACAGTATTGACCTTGGTAACTTGACAGAACTCAGGCCTGAACTTCCAATGAAATGCAATATATATAACTCATTCAAATTTACTCAAATAAAGGTTCATTGTTTTTCACATGATTTTATGCTGATGGTTACCATTGAAGCGAGTGAAATAGATTTTTATCTTTCATCAATTAGATCCATCAGTTCATATTATATACACTGAATTCAAATGCATTACGTGAAGTCATGTCCATTTGGTTGTATCAATCTATTATTGCAGATTTAGGCCCCAAAAAATTAACCTTTAGTTTCTCAGGTACCACTGCATTAAACTGAAAGCTACTGTGTTGATCATATGAGAAAGGGGAATAACTCAATTTTCTTTTTTAACCATTTAACACACATTCTGAAGTGTTTTATGAAATCAAACTTAAATAATAATTTTATGCATAATCTTTTAAAAAGAAGTGCTTAAAAACATTGTTTTCCCCATTGCCTCCTTTGTTTCAACGTTCTACTTCAGTCGTATGTTTTTTGCTTTTACTAACATGTAATGAAATATGTGGGACGATTCTGTCGTACGTTTTTGCTTTTACTAACATGTAATGAAATATGTGGGATGATTCTGATCAGTTGTTTTTAATTTTTCTATCTTTGAATTTTTCCCTTGTATGTTTCATTTTGACACAAAATTGAAAGCACTTGTGTCTACTGCATGTAAATATATATTTCAACAGAGTTCACATCAGCTGAAGGACAAACAAAAACAGGAGACCAATGGGCCAAATTGCTCACCTGAGTCACCTTGGCCGATATTTAAAGATTTTCCCTATATATTCGCATGTAAAACTTTGATCCCTATTGTGGCCCCAACCTACCCTTAGGGCCATGATTTTTACAGACTTGAAT
Organism: Ostrea edulis; assembly: GCF_947568905.1. NCBI lineage: Eukaryota > Metazoa > Mollusca > Bivalvia > Ostreida > Ostreidae > Ostrea > Ostrea edulis. Next base: position 1,783,534 of record NC_079167.1, on the reverse strand, counting down.
CTGCACTATGTAAATGTAAACATTTCTGGCCCAGTAATTCTTCAGAAGAAGATTTTTAATGATTTCCCCTACATAATTGTATGTAAAACTTTGATCCCCTATTGTGGCCCCATCCTACCCCCGGGAGCCATGAATTTAACAAACTTGAATCTGTACTATGTCAGGAAGCTTTTATGTAAATTTCTACTTTCCTGGCCTAGTGTTTCTTGAGTAGAAGATCTTTAAAGATTTTCCCTCTATATTTGCATGTAAAACTGATCCCCTATTGTGGTCCCATCCTACCATGAAATAAAACAAAATCAAGAACTTCAAGAGATCAAGAGTAAATCTATGTAGTTATAAAGAAGAAAAAAATTGGAATCACAATTTCCCATTGAAAGATTAAGAATTTTGACAAAGTTCAAGCCATTGAGAGTCACCTGTACATGATTTTAAACGTATTGCTACCTACTACTACATTTTGATTGTGGAATGCTAGCTTAAATCATGGATTATTGGGAAAACAGTCACCCACAAATGAAGTGACTTTTAGAGATTGAACAAACATATTTTGCAATATCTTACCTCCTGCAAATTTGTAGTATTATCATTGGTTTACATCGATCACATGAAGACCATGTATATTCCATACAACGACAATGGAAGCCATTAGTTTTTATATACACGCTTAGTAGACGAGTTATTTCCTTTGTCATGCTTACTTTGGTTTCAAAGTAGCTGACTGCTCAGTAACACAGCCGAAAACTTTGGTCAAAGAACCAACCATTAAAACTGAATGCAGACACTAGGCGTAACAAACGCAAGCAAATTAGTTTTTTTTTTTTTTTAAGTCACTTGTGTGTGACGTCCTAGTTGTTTCAGATCAGTGCATCCCTACATGATTGCTCATAATCAAGCAGATTTTATTTCTCATTTATGCTATATGAAAAAGGCAGTTGGTAAAATATATTTGTTCCATGGTTTGCAGTTGACCTTATACGGTTTATACGTAGTCAATAAATTCCATATGGGGCTCGAGCTTCGCTCTCACCCCATATGGAATTTACTGACCACGTATAAACCATATTCGCTCATCTACAAACCATATAACTAATAATACAATCACTTATATGTTATGAATTTTTGTACCTTGGAGATTTTACAGCTCTTTGGTTTAGGGTGGTTGGGATCTGTGCCACTGACAATGTTCCTGAAGTATGTATCAAACTTTTTTCTGGAGTCCCCGTCCATGGTTCCTCCTACAGTCCAGATTAAGGAGAATAAAAACATTCCTTGCATCCATAGGGTGATCTGGAAAAATAAAATAAAAGCTGATAGTGTTGTAAGCATACATATACAAAAAGAGAAATCATTTTGACTTCTATAGCCATTCATACAAAGACTTCTATAGCCATTCATACAAAAATGTATGCAGATTTTTATGTATATTTCGTATTTGAAAAAAGGTCATAATGAAATCGAAGTTTGTACTGGACTGACGTTCATGACCAGGTAAAAGAAAGAAATCATTGGACTTGTAGTTTCTATAAAAAAGATTGCTTTCCTTTTAAAGGTGAAGATAGTACCTGTTGATTGGTTAGAGCATTAGGATTAGGTTCATCTCCCTCTGCTGGGGTATGCTCAAGAGTTGTTCGAATCTCGTCCTGGAGGCATGTATACAATCTCATTAAAGACTGAACAAGATGCATTTCTGAGGTGTTGACAAACATTTTACAATTATGTCTAATGAAGTCCAAACATGGATCAATCAACCACTCAAACAAATCATTGATCATGTCACGGTTCTCCTGCGACAGTTTTTCGGGAAGTTCATATTGCATGTACGACTCTTTGAATGGCCTCCATCCCATCTGATGGGGCTCTAGATAAATCATACCACAGCGACTGACTGTGGCAGGGGAGGCCTGCTCTAGATCAGCTGGTTCAAAGATCAGGTTCATCTTGTTGCTCATCTGGATGATTTCTCCACTCATTAGACAGAGCTTGAAAAAAAATCAATCAATGCTGAGGCTAGCACTAACTGAAGAAAACTTCAGTCATCAAATTTCAATACTCTGAATCATTTTGTGAAAATCTTTGATATATATCATTACCTTTTTGTTGTCATCAAGTACTGTGTTCATATTTTCAATCCACACGGCGTCCACGGGGCCATCAAACAAAATCCACTTCCTGTCAGTGTTTGGATTGCTAGCATATTCTCTAAAGGTGTTGGCCAAAACTCCTGTCAAACAAAATATCAGTTACAGTGCTGACTTTGTAGACTCCTGTCAAACAAAATATCAGTTACAGTGCTGACTTTGTAGACTCCTGTCAAACAAAATATCAGTTACAGTGCTGACTTTCCAACCATCAGACTATCCAGGTATGAAAAAATTACATACTGTTAGAGGCAATTAATTATGTAGGGGCAAATTTTCATTCTTCAAGAAAATTAAGAATGTCTGGGGGATTTCATTTTGTGGCTGGAGAGTTGCAATTCTTTAATGTAGATCAGTTTCTCTTGTTGGTGATAAATTTGAAATATGAGTATAAGCAATGAAAATTAATGAATCTAAAGTAAACTATATATACACCAGAAAATTTTTGCCACACGTTATATTTGCTAAAATGCAAGGAAAAACAATTTCATCCCATTAAAAATTTGCCCCAAACCATCTATTACTACTTAAAAATAATTCATAAATTTATGTCACCCAGTTTTGAATTTGCTCTGACACTTAGAATAACAGGAAAATGATTGAAAATAAACTTGTGGCAAAAATTTCTTCGTACATAATATTTCAGATTACAATTGCTTAAAAGACAAACCATCTGTCCACTCATGTGACACTGGATCAAAACATCCATACAGCTGTCCCATAGTGATGGACTTTGGGTTGATGATTCGGAACACAGTTTTAAACTCCTCATACAGTCCCCCAGCCTGTAGATCCCCTAGGGCCTCAGCAAGGACTTGGTAACCCTTAGTTTTGCCACCCAAGGGCTCTCCCACAATCATGAGACCATGACGCACCAAGATCATTTCATACACCTACAATACAAAGATCGCAAAAATACTTTAAACTCAAGTATGGATGATCAATAACACTGGGTCCTCTAAACTTCACATCACCCTACCAAAGTTCAAACACTCTTTACCTGAATGATTTTGTCTAAGAACCATGGCACACATTGTAATTTCCTTTTTCGGGTATTTTCTTTGAGGGCTTCCATAAATAAACCATAATCTGGTTTGGGGCATACCACTCCTGGGAACAAGTCGGAGATGATACCCTCAAACAGTGGAACATCCTATCAAAATATAAATCCCCATATTTAGATTCAGTGTAGCAAATTCAGGATATAGTAAATCAAAATAGTTTAATTATATACAAACTTGTAAAACTAAAATAGAGCAAATCACCTGAGCCAAGAACTTGGGTAGATTAACATCCATGATGGCTTTCAGGAGGAGGACAGATTCATCTTCATCTGGCTGTTTCAGCTTGAGATTTCCAGCAGCTGTCAGCACAGATTTAACAGCTCTCATACCGTAGTCATAGTGATGCTGGGAGGATAACTGCTCAGAGCACAGTTTGTACACAGCTACAATCTTATTGGCCAAACTAGAAAGATATAGTTTACTCATGTAATTTTCATAAAAAACTTGATAATAAGTGCACAAACACTATAATGAGGAAACAAAAATCTCAACATTTCAACTTTGAATTTTCTATATTTACTTTGCAGATATCTTGGTACCAACCTTCTGGCATCAATGAAACCCATGGAATACAGGGAGATTTCTCCAATCATCCCGTAGTCTGGGACCATCATAGCAACAGTTCTGAACAACACCTATATATAGAAACATACATGGTTGCTTCTTCATTTAAAGCTTTATATCCACATGATATTGCATTTGTAAAATTTGAGTAGATCTCTACTAGTTATGGTGGAGCATTATAAGTACCATTTGACATTGACAAGAATAAATTGTGACTGAATTACAGTGGCAGTATACAGCTATTGAGAGGGTTCAAAGACAAAACGCTGTTTTGCCTCACCCACAAAGGGATCTATTTTCCAAAGCTCAAGGTGGAGGGCAACAGATCCATTTGGGAGTCAAACAACACAGCTGATGTCAGAGGACCCAATCTTTAATCTTTTTGTCACACAACATCATTTTTTCAGGTCTCTTCTATGTTGAGGGAAGCAATACTCAAATGATGTCATAATTCAAAATTGTAGAATCATGTACTACGCTGCAGGTTAATGGAGGAGTCTCAAGTGGCACTAATGAAAAATGCCAATCAGCCGATAGATAAATCCTGATCCAATAGATCAGAGTTTATAAACTGGAGAGTTGTTGGGAATTGCATTGTTCAATAGATCAGAGTTTATAAACTGGAGAGTTGTTGGGAATTGCATTGTTCAATAGATCAGAGTTTATAAACTGGAGAGTTGTTGGGAATTGCATTGTTCAATAGATCAGAGTTTATAAACTGGAGAGTTGTTGGGAATTGCATTGTTCAATAGATCATACAATTGGAAAGAGTTGATGTATAAAAGTTAAACATATTTCTCTATATAACAGCAATCCATGACAGACCTTGAGATTATCTGGCAGCTCCTGTCGTCCTGCATAACCTGGGTTCATGGTAATGAACATGGTACATGTTGGATCAAGGGAGAGTTCTGTCCCCTCAAACATGAAACGCTTCAGGTGTGCTGCCACAGCCTGCTGGATACTGGCAATCTGCTGGGCCACAACGGACAGCACTTCAAGCTCAATTCTGTTAAACTCATCAAAGCAAGCCCATGCACCAGCCTGGGCCAGACCTTTGAAGAATTTACCCATGGCTTTGTAATCCAGACCATCAGAGCAGTTGAATACCACACACTGTAAAGAGAGTCAATATGATAATGAATACCACACACTGCAAAGAGAGTCAATATGATAATGAATACCACACCCTGTAAAGAGAATCAGTTTGATACAGAACAGTTTCTAATTTATTGTAAATTCACATTTTGTGGTATGAGTCCAAGAATTCAAATCCTCCAAGAAGAAGAGTGTGAGCTACCATAAATCAAGAACCTCATGAACATACGAGGTCTTCTTAACCACAAAAATATGTCATTTTACAGTCTTCTTTTAATTACAGTAAAATATTTGCAAGATTACATGGTCTGAATGGTCAGTTGATTGTGATCCCGTTATAACACTGACCTGTTTAGCCATAGCTTTGGCCAAGTCTTTACAAGTTTCCGTTTTCCCGGTTCCTGCTGGTCCTTCTGGAGCACCGCCAAGATTCAGCTTCAGGGCACCCATCAGTGTTCTGAATAAAATTTCCATCCATTAAATAATGTAAGACACAATGTAAATTATTTTGAGAGATACATACCTGAAAACTATGATATTGTAAATTAAGATTAATTATTACTCAATTATTAACAACAATAAAGCACTTCAGGGTTTTTATACTTACAATATGAATCTTTATTTTACAAATGCACTGTCAGATGAAAAACTTCTAACACATATCATGGGTTTGCACTATCTCACATGAATAATGAACATTCAAATCCTGAATACCAAAATCACCAGTCTCCAATAATTGTCTTATAACGTACCCAAAACACGAGGAATCAAGTCAAATAGCTTTTTTTATAATGTAAATAAAGATTAGAATATTTCACTACTTGCTTTGAAAGAAATAATTGCCAATAAATGTTACAAGAAACCAATTCAATCTTACTGACTAGAAGGTGCTTGTTCTACAAGTAATCAATTGTCCACTTTTCATGCATTATCAGTGTACATGTATAAATACTTTTGAAAAATTTCAACATGTACCAGTATATAGCAACAACAACAACAAAATGAAAGTTTATACAGTATAACAAAGGCGACTTATTTCCTGAAAGTTGTTCTCCCCTATAGGTCTTTTCTTTTGTTACCCTGAATTTATCCTTTATCATATTGCTTATCTAACATATTGCTCATTATGTAATTTATATTAATTAAAGGGGACCTTGGTGAAAAAGCTATTGTTTAACCTTTAATGTGTTACAGTGGAATCAGTGTATGGATTTTCTTAAATCACCCTTACCCCCAAATTTACATCCCCACAAAAACTTATCCACAATTTCAAGTTTCTTTTTCAAAGCTAGACAAATTTTATCCTGATTGCATTAGGTATCTATAAACAATGTTATTCATTTGTCACAATATTGGTTTTAGAAAGGCAGTAACGGAGTTGTTTATTTCAGGGAAAAACATATTACATGTCTTTAATTCAATATCATCATAACATATATAGAATGTAAATACAAGCAGTATCACATTACAATGGCACAGTCACAATTATAATCCAACTGCAGCACAAAGAGGGTTGCAATGATTTTTGCTAAATACAATGAAATGAAAACATACAAGTTTGCACACATTTATAATGCATATCAACTTTATCAGAATAAACTGATTATCAGAATATCCAGCATCAAATGACATGAAACTGTTCTGATTAAAGGAACTTACCTGTAACACCTGTCAGTGAGAGGTGTGATGACAAGACGACCTGAGTTACCCAGGTACTCGTAACCATACTTGATGTCTGTGGTAATCATGCGCACAATGACATCATTCTCCCAGTAGTAACGTAACTGAGCCAGCCACATGAACTCATTCGGGTTGGAGACTTTGGCCGCTGCCATTTCCTTCACGGTGTCACGTGCTGTAAATCAACGAAACTGAATTTTTCTACTTTCTTCAGCTGTTTTTGAATGTTTTTAATTAATTTAGTGGAGATGCATGTGGTAGATATTATGTTAGTCATCTTTAATGAGAACTCTCAGTCAGATGTACACATAACAAGTCAACCATGGTACTCTATGACCACTTCTTACCATGTACGTCTATCACAGTCAGAGCTCCAAGAGTCACTCTGTGTCCCGACTCTAACTTTCCTCTCACCAGCTGGACAATCTGGTCAATTTGACCATTACATACTAGAAGGTATTTCTACAAATTATCAGAAAAAAATTATTCTTTAACATTTCATAGAAAATCAATGAACTTGCAAAGCACCAGATAAGATTTTAAATAACCTTAATGTAATTTTTCTACCATCTCGTACATAAAACACTCTACATTTATCATATCTAAACATGAATACTGCATACATCCAATCCATCTTTCTCCTTCATAGCTTCTGTGACCTCAGAAGTCCAGTAGATGGAGCTAGCACAAATGACAACCTGTCCAGGCCACTCCAGTACCCAGCGGTTTCGCGGTGTGGAGGAATATGCCGCGTTGGAGTCCATTATGACCTTTCTAAGACTGCTGATCATCACATCCTCCACCTGCAGCAGCCACTTCTCCACCATGCCCTGTTACATGCAAAGTGTAGAATGCTTAACAACCACACTATGAGACTTGTTAGACCTTTAATCATTACATTTTCAGAATCTATACTGATTAGGTTTAGTTTTGTTTGGTTTTTTTATCACTGTTATATCATATATTATTTCATGCAACAACCTGAAGATGGTAGATCACAATGAAAGCATTATTAATGATTTCAAAAAATAAAAAACACAAAATCAGTTCTCAGTTTTAGAATTATAACATCTATCTATCTAATTCAGATATTAATAAATCTAAATTTTCATTTACCTTTGCTTTGGCTGGTATAATTTTGGTGTTAAAAGGCACAATTTCATTTTCAGCTGACACCATGCCAAGAATTTCTTGGGCATCATTGAAATCCAGTCGGCTGATGCCCTCAAAACATTTCTTCAGATGAGGCTGTACTCTCATTGGATCCTTAGTCTCAGACAAAATTTCCAACAGTTCGTCATTGGACAAGAAGAAAAACCTGATGAAATGATGCAAGTTCATTAATTTCACATGTTTCTTGAAATTTCAATGAGCACCACAGTGAAATAATCTTACAATCATATCAATCTAACAGACCAACCTTGGGAAATAGAGACGCTTCTTCTCCAAGTAGGCATTGAGTCCCTTTTGAATTTCCTCCAGCAGGACATTGGCATCACGGAATCGGCTCAGCATGTTAGGCTGATCTGTGGCTACCAAACAGTGAGTGTCTTTGATAGCTTCTGTCATGATGTCACGCCAGTAACTGTCCACAATGCCAAACTTACGGCCTTCCTCTGGCATCTGGGCCAAAATGTCCTCAGAGCTAAAGATTGGCTCCAAGTACAACCATGTGGCCTGGCACTGTACAAAATATAAAATCACTAGAAATTTAGACAATGAATGAGTCGGAGTCTCTATTCATGCATTATAAATCATTGAATCCTTGCTACAGAGCATTTTCACTTTAAATATGTATATGGTTAGGTACAATAATTTATGGTTGTGGGATTGGAAGACAAACAAAATAAATCACTACGTCTTCTGTATATTCATATTCACATAGATTTACACGGTTATTCTAACATGAAAACCAGATGGCAAACATCACAAACAGGCCCTGCATTGTGGCATAATTCGCTAAGTTAAAGGTCCATAACTCTTTCCAAAAATAGGTCAAAAATGCCGAAACTCAGACTTACTCTGTAACCCATTGATATAAGTTCATGTATAAATTTTCGAACAGCTGCAGGAACATCTTCACAAGTCAAGGGTTATTGATTCGTTACCTCGCACTAACGAGGTAACGAATCAATAACCCTTGACTTGTGAAGATGCTGCAGGAAATGCCAGAGAAAATCCAGATAAGACAGAGGGATACACAGGCTGATCGCCATTGAGCACTTGCCTATAGGTGGGACCCTAATAAGGTTCATACACACTGTAAAGGGGGGAATATTCACTTGGGTTTTATTTTTGCTACATTCGCGATCATATTAACGATCACGAAAATAAAACCACCGCAAATTGCTGTTCAAAGTATTTGGGAGTATGAGTTCATACGTGGGAAGGGGATTATTCACAAAATTTAAACCATCAAGAAATACCAAACGATAAAAATTGCAAAATTTTAGCTCCGCAGGCAGTGAAAGCCCTTTACAGTATATGTTGTAGTTTTGAACAAATTGTATTTCATGTCTCATGGATAAAACTGTGATTAAAAAGATACAGTCTCACAAAATAAAAGTGATTAACAGTGACTTGAGAAAACTCAAAGGCCACACAACCATAAAGACATTTTAAGAGGTCGAGAATTCGTGTTTTTGAGACTTACAATGCACATCTAGACTGATCTTTTTTTTTTTTTTACTTTTACACTAACTGGATACAATGTGCAAATGTAGAAAAATTCTGATTAATTTCATTTTCCCTGGTAATTTAATCTCAGAACTTTATTTCATCTGATATATTAATAAAGAAACTAGCTATCCTTATTCATTTTTATCTGTTGCAGTGAAAAAATTATTAAAATGTATTAAATACTTTGAATGACAATTATTTCTGTATAGCATTCTGTTTTGTTGTGCACACTTCAGCAATATCATTTTGCACCAAATGAGGAAAAAAAGGAGATCTGGAGATTTTAGCTAAGCAGATGGTTAAAGCCTTTGAACATCTGGTGAAGAGTCAATGCTATAATTACCAAGTTGTCAAACCATATTTTCTTAATGGTTAACAATGGCCTTCTCCCAGGCAAGGTCCATGCAGTGCTAAGATCAAAGTTTGAACCATCGAAAGTCATCTGTACATGTAAATAATCTTAACAGATATTTACAAAAAATTCCTGGCATTTCATGCTTTCTTACCTTGAGCCATTCATCCAAAATGTCCTGCATGGAGACTAGTTTCTCCTCCCATTCCTTCATTTCTTGCTCAAATGGTTTGATGAATGGTGATCCTCTCATTGTCTGGGCCTTTACAATATGATCATCCAACAGTACTTGAATGTCATCTGGAGCTGTCAGGATTGATACTCCCTGCAAGTTCAAAAATACATCATATAATTACTTACTGTATACACTGGAAAGTGGTTATACTCGCAAGCTTATACTTTCAAAGGTTCTGAACCAGCAAATATTCAACAGTTGCATTGGTGTTTAACATCAACAGTTTTTGTTAGCATTGATAGCAGACTGAAGAGGTAATGGAGTGAGAGTTTCCCTTTCTATAGAGAACATGTGTACAATGAATATGTATGAGATGTACAATGAATATGTATGAGATAGAAAAATTCTGCAACCCAACATTCCAACACCACAATTTATAACTTTAAGGTCATGTCATAACATGGGACAGACAATACAGCCTGTATTCAACATAAGAATGAGAAATATTCCTGTAAACATTTTGCTTACAGTTTCTCTATATGGAATCATCTCAAACATCATGTCTTTCCATTCAAACTTCATCTTCTCCATGGCCTTCTCCAATGAGTGTTCCTTGGCGGCAGCTGCTCCAATCTCTTCCAATCTGTACAGAAAACAAAGTTTTCACCACATACACACTCAAAAACATCACCAGAATCTTTCAAACTTCTGTTTTAGATTACATGTAAACTATGAAGATGGGCTTAAAACATTTCCCACTGATGTCGTTCCAACTTACCTTGCCAGGTGCTTAGCCAAACCAAACTCTAGCATGTTGTTCAGTGAAGTCTCTCCCTGTGGCTTGATGTCTGTTCCAACAATGTTACTCATCTGTAAAATAACAAAGCAAATGAGTTTAGCATATTTGTGTTTTTTCAACAAAGCATGCTGGTTTTTAAACTTGTCAATATTACAATTAATTTCAAATTTCACTTTAATGTGAACATTTTTGCTAAAATGAACTGATGTATAAGATAAGATAAGATAAGTTTATTCCAATTTTGGGCCCAGAGGGCATAACAGTAAGACAGTTTATAAAGAAGGAAATTCAAAAAAGAAAGAAAGTATATATTGTACAGTTATTTCCAATCAAATTCGTGTATCATCTTTAAATTCTTACCATCTCCCAATGCCTGTCCCTGATACCAGGATTACAGATTGTGTTAAGGATGGGCAGGTGCTGCTTGAATTTGTCCACCTTGTTTTTGACTGTGTCGGCCACACGCCTAGGTCCAGCCTGGTCATTGAACTGCTTGGTCAGTTTGTACATAGTTCTCCACATATCTCCTACATCATTTTCAATCTCCTCAGAATTCAAGTTCTGGAATGGACCTAAAACAAAAGGTATAGTGTTTTAATCTAGACTTACCTAAATATTTCAAACCTGAAACATTTCTGTTTGTTACTACTCTCTACGATCTAGGAAAAAAATATCGTTTCTTGGTCTCTTTGTACCTAGCTTTTTTTTTAATCTGAAAGTTTATAAATCATAACTAACAAATCAAAACTCTTCAATCAAGTACGATAACATGCATTGAAAAATAGGCTATACAAGTAGTCTAAGCTGTGTTTACCATTCAACCACTGCTCGTGTTTCTGCTGGAATTGGTACGCTGTGTTCCACAGTCTCTCATATGGTTCTTTGAGAGTAAACATGGTCTGCAGGTTAGGGAAGACACTCAGCTCCCATTCCAGTAACTGTTCCTCTTTGTTGATTTGTTCAAGCTCTTCTCGAGATCGCTCAAGGTTCTCAGTGATGGTGGCCAGTTGTTCTGTGTTATTTCTCATAACTTCCTCACTCAAGAACTGATAAAAAAAAAAAATCAAACTTTTTCATAAAAATGTCACTTTTAAAACTTCAGATATTGATGCAGATTGTAAAAAGAAAATTATATATATATATATATATATATATATATATATATATATATATATATATCATTAAAAACCAACAAAACTCAACAGAGGTCAAACAAATAGGATAAATAACACACACAACATGGAATTCCATATTGGTCATTATATATGCATGTGTGTGTGTGTGTGTCTATATATATTGCAAGAATCCCAATCCACTCAGCTGTTAAACTTAATTTGATAAAATTGACAAAAACGAAATTATGGCATCAGAAACATGTTTAACCACCATTTTTGGTTTAGTTCACATATTATGAACATGGAAAGTTGCTCCAGAAATCTGCTAAATGCATGGTAAAATCTTCAAAATGTTAAGTTACCTCTTTCTTCTTGAAGGATTCCACTTCTTTCATGTACTCATTGAGTTTCTCCTCAAATGCCAATGTTCTCTTCCTTAGATCCTCCTCAATGTGATCGCGACGGTTAGCGATACGGGAAGTGGAAAGTTCAAACACTGTTTTGATGTGGTCCGGCCAGTGGAATACAGTACTGTTCAGTTTTATATCTTCAGCTGTAATCAAAGTCAGGAAATAAATCAACTTTTCCAATTTTTGAGGTTTCATAATTATGTTGTCAACAAAAGGACCAAAGGCCTTATTGATCACTTCAGTATTGTTAAAAGTATCACTAGCCCCAAGGACTGCAAAATCTATGATAATTTTATAATAAACTTCCTGTTCAGCATACCTGCTATTCAGCAGCAGTATCAAACAAGATGTGTTCTTAAAACACAAATGCCCCTGAAAGTACTCATACCTATGAAAGCCTTTACAAGATATGATATATGTTATAATAACATTATATGACTATTTTGGACCCATCCTAGAGTCAGAACCGTTGGGTTATGATTTTCACAATATTGGTACATCCCTTTCTGCTTTTCCTAAATAATTATATACATTTAGTTGTTATACTGTATCAGCAAAATTAAACAAGTTTTTCAAATGACACAGACAATAATTACTATGATAATTTTGACCTTGGAATAAAAAGTACAGACCTTGGGATCATGTCATTTTCAGTTTTGGTAAAGAGCTACCTGCTCCTTCTAAATATCCATTAGTTTTAGTTGAGTATCAATAGCATTAAAGATGTTTTACACATAAACACTATATGCCAAATTTGGCCCTGCCCTGGAGTCAAACCCTTTACCCCAGGGATCATGAAATTTACAATGCTCTACATAACTATGCATTTAGTTTTTCTTACAGATGTGTGCCTTGTAGAGAAACTTTTTGAAAACTGGTAAATTTTTGGCAGTTTTTGCCCTGCCCCTATGGCCCCAGGGGTGCAGGAGTCCTGAAATTTTCAATTTATGTCCCCCTTATCTCAAGGACACTTCATGCGAAAATTGAAAAGAACTGAAATGGTAGTTATCAAGGAGTTAAAAAAGTTCAATTGTTAATGGATGACGTACACAGACCAATAGGAATAGGTCACTTGACTCAGGTGACCGAATAAAACTAAAAGATTACCGTATAAGCAGAATTTTTAGTGAGGATTTAATTTTGGCATTGTTAGCAAGAGTGATGAGGTCGCTAAAATTCAATATTGCTAACAATTTACTCCATATTGGAGGCATTACCTTTCTTCTATGGAAATTATAAAATCGCTAAAAGTAGCTCTCGCTAAAATATATACCCATAATTTATGGAAAAATTGCAAAATCTATGTCTCGCTATAAATACCACTTCTACAGTATTTGTAAAAAATGAACAAAATTTTGTCCTTACATGGGAAGATGGCATAGTCCAAGAGGAACATTAGACGACTGGCTGCATCTTCAATTTCATCTTTCAGTTTGTAAACCGTAACATCAGAGGACTGCAAAAATTATAATTCTAACAAGTAAAAACTGTAGGCATACTTTTTTCTGCATGGAACAAATTTCTGCAAAGTTTGTAGTCTTAGAAAATCTGCACACTTGACTATCAGTGGACTTAAGTTCAATTATAAATGATAAGATAATAATTCCCTAAATCAAAAATAATCATTTCTAACAAATGCATATCTATGGCATTACAACCTCATGGACTAAACTGCAAAAATACATCTGCAGAATATTATGACCCTGCCCTGTATCTACCGAATGCAAAATGATGAGATAAAGTACCCAGGTACCAATGCTGCTGGTGACAATCATTTTTAGACTGGTTTTTTTTTAAAATCTTACTCACTGTTTTGAGGTATTCTTGTAACCCCACTATCTCCTCCGTTGTGTCTGGTACATCACTGACTTTTTCTGCCATTTCATCATAGCGACGACAAATGCTAGTGACAAAGAATATAGTTTTTCATTTTCATGTTATAATCATGCAAAAGCAATAGTGCAAAACAGCTTTGCCATTGCATTTTGCACTGATTAAATTTCCGTGCTGAATTAATCTGAATAAAATCTAAAACTCCCTGACAAATCCCTCCATTTGAAGAGCACAGTTGAAAAAAGGAGATTTTTCCACATAAAGTCTACACTCTGCTCTCATGTGTGTTATGTAAAATTAGACTACATGTGTGTTATGTAAAATTAGACTACATGTGTGTTATGTAAAATTAGACTACATCTGTGTTATGTAAAATTAGACTACATGTGTGTTATGTAAAATTAGACTACATGTGTGTTATGTAAAATTAGATTACATGTGTGTTATGTAAAATTAGACTATACATGTGTGTTATGTAAAATTAGACTACATGTGTGTTATGTAAAATTAGACTACATGTGTGTTATGTAAAATTAGACTACATGTGTGTTATGAAGGTTTTTGTCTATAATCAATTGACCAACCACATGAGAATAGCCAGATACATTGACGGCTAGATGTGGAGTCAGACATTGGTACAGTCTTCATTAGACACAATTGTTTTGCCAGTTACCCACTCTCCATCCTCATCCCTGCCTCTCTTTGGGGCTACTCATGTTTTAATTCTGAGGAAATTTGCCCCTACATTACTTTTAATTACAGGTACAATTACATAAGTGCATAATGACTGTATATTTACTATATACAGTGTATAGATGTATTTGCTACATAATATGAAATATAGGGACTGATATGCAATTCTATGATCAACATGGAGTACTGCTGGCTTTGTCAATTGTGGGAATTTACCCCAGTCACTGCTGTTCTTGCTCTTGGGATCAGCCCAGAGCATCAATTTGTATGATTATCTGCTGGGATCAGCTTTGGGCACTGCTCTTAGGATCAGCCCAGAGCAATAGTTGTCATGTCACCTGCTAGGATCAACCCCGGGCCTTTTAGTTCACCCACCAGGATCAGCCTTGAGCATGAGTGTTTTGGTGTTCTTGTCTCGTGGATTTAGCCCATGTCTTTGAATTTAGGTTGCCTTGGAATCACCCCCTGGCTAGTGTTAAGGATAGATAAAGAATTAAGTTGTACATGGTATTGGAATGAGAAACCCCCTGATGCCCACTGTGTAAGTGTAATGCTAATGTGTTTGTATAACATGTTGTAAATTTGAGGACTGTTAAATGATACGACTTTATAGGGCTTACGGCGGGTGTGACCAGTCGACAGGGGATCCTTACTCCTAGGTACCTGATCCCACCTGTTATGTCATGGGATCCTTACTCCTAGGTACCTGATCCCACCTCTGTTATGTCATGGGATCCTTACTCCTAGGTACCTGATCCCACCTCTGTTATGCCATGGGATCCTTACTCCAAGGTACCTGATCCCACCTGTTATGTCTTGGGATCCTTACTCCTAGGCACCTGATCCCACCTCTGTTATGTCATGGGATCCTTACTCCTAGGTACCTGATCCCACCTCTGTTATGCCATGGGATCCTTACTCCAAGGTACCTGATCCCACCTGTTATGTCATGGGGTCCTTACTCCTAGGCACCTGATCCCACCTCTGTTATGTCAAGGGATCCTTGTTTGCCTTACTCTTAATTTTATGCTCTTTATGAGATTGGTCACTGTTTGTTAACTTTGCCTTTTTATTCAGTATGAAAATAAATCTTAAAACTTAAAAAATCCTATGGTTGTATATAATTGAACAAAATTATTATGAAATATATACTGATTATTAACAACATGAATTTACCCTCTGTTCAATTCTCTGTTTTCATCCACCTCATATATAATGAGCCTCTCTTTGAGTCTCTGGGAACGTGCACACAAGTCCTGGTTGAGGTTCTGGCAGTCCAGACAGAACATGCTTAGGGGCACAGTGATCCTCAACAGTGAAATCTCATCCTTCAAGTCTTGGAAACTGTTGATTTTCTATAAACAGAAATAAAACAAACTGCAAGTAAGAAATGAGAGACTCTCAAATAATAGACCTGGAACTTTAAAAATACCTTGACACCATGTATCTACTTTTTATGTTTCATATTCTAAAATCAACAGAAGTTTATATTACCTTTTTGAAAGCTTCAATGGAGTGGGTTTCCCTTAAGAAGGCAGATACATCTTGGTCTGCATTGTTGTTCAGCAGATCTGAATATTTCTTGTATGTGTTGAGGTACCTTAAAAATTTCAAAAACCATTTACTTCATCTGTATCAAATAAGGAACATCAAAGTACTTGTTACAGAATCTGTACAGTAGTACATGTTCCATGATAATACATGTGACACATACTTTTGAGGTCCCACTGTGTTGTGTTTGAAGATTTCCATCGCTTTGTCTACATAATCTGTCACCAGACTCTCATCTATTTTGACACTACGGAGAAGAAGTTTTGGAGTAGCAGACCTCATGTCTGGGAACAGTTCACATTCCACCTGAAAAAAAGAAGATGGCCAAAAACAGTAATTTTAGGAAGAAGCTATGATGATGGCACATTTGCTTTAAATCCTCTGAAATACTTCACATCTTCGATAGAGAGAAGACAGTTAATACTGAGTTTTATACTTACCCTTGTGAGGCCCTCTCCACTGGCAATGATCTCAGAGAAGCATCTCAGGATGATGTCCCTAATCTCTCTAAAGGGTGGGTCAAATACAATTTTGGGTTCCTCTACCCTCAATTTGATGATCATAACCTGAGTCTGCACATACTGTAGCTCATCAAACACATCTCCAAATTCATTACCCTCCTAACAATACAAACACATTTTGTCATATACAACTGTAAAGAAAATTTTTACAATTCATTTTCAGTTGTAAGATAGAAATTTTCTATTGCACTGAACCGTAAAATTATCTCTCTAAGTACAGGCAGTATTCTATTTTCTGCTTGCTAACATCAACAAATGTGATCATAAGAAATTATATTTTAAGATCATTTGAATCAGCATGTCAGACTGACCTTGTGGATTGCAAAAAATGCAAGGAAATCTGCAAGAGAGTTGATAACCATACTACGGAGCTGAATGGACATAAGGGCTGCCACACAAGCAAAGAATTCCTCCACCAGTTCAGTTGAGTCATCAGCACCAGGAGGGACAAGGTCTTGCCACAACTCATTCTTCTCCAGGAACACTTTGGCACAAGTTGGAATCCAACTGAAATAGCATCAAACATATGTAATCAGTCTCAATGTCATAAATAATAGTTTATATACATGTGTTAATATTTTGAATCATATTCTTAGTATTGTATGATGCTCTGACTTATGTAGAATATAATATCTTCATGGTTTGATTTCATGTGGACTTAATGTCATTGTTGTATTTCACTTTCTTTTGTTCAAGGAGGATTTAAATTTATGGGTTCATCCACATCACAGAAACAACATTAAACACCCATGAAAACCAATAATTTTAGTGTATAATGAATGAAAGAACTCAATTTCAATATACATTCTGAAACAGACATGAATGTCAATCTGTGACAATAGGTATATCTAACCTTTTCCTGAGCACTTCATGAGCATCCCAGCATTGTTTCTTCACAAGGGACTCAAATTCTGTTGGTAGCAGAGGCAGGTCAGCTTCCATCAATTCTTTCAGGTTTACAAATCTCAGGTCACTGAATCTGAAAATACAAAGTGTTTATCAAGCACACTGTCTGGGTGTCAGTTAAGTGTTTATCAAGCACACTGTCGGGGTGTCAGTTAAGTGTTTATCAAGCACACTGTCTGGGTGTCAGTTAAGCATTTATCAAGCACAATGTCTGGGTGTCAGTTAAGTGTTTATCAAGCACACTGTCGGGGTGTCAGTTAAGCGTTTATCAAGCACACTGTCTGGGTGTCAGTTAAGTGTTTATCAAGCACACTGTCGGGGTGTCAGTTAAGTGTTTATCAAGCACACTGTCGGGGTGTCAGTTAAGCGTTTATCAAGCACACTGTCTGGGTATCAGTTCAGCATTTATCAAGCACACTGTCTGGGTGTCAGTTAAGTGTTTATCAAGCACACTGTCTGGGTGTCAGTTAAGCATTTATCAAGCACACTGTCTGGGTATCAGTTAAGCGTTTATCAAGCACACTGTCGGGGTATCAGTTAAGCATTTATCAAGCACACTGTCTGGGTGTCAGTTAAGTGTTTATCAAGCACACTGTCTGGGTGTCAGTTAAGCATTTATCAAGCACACTGTCTGGGTGTCAGTTAAGCATTTATCAAGCACACTGTCTGGGTGTCAGTTAAGCGTTTATCAAGCACACTGTCTGGGTGTCAGTTAAGTGTTTATCAAGCACACTGTCGGGGTGTCAGTTAAGTATTTATCAAGCACATTGTCTGGGTGTCAGTTAAGCATTTATCAAGCACACTGTCTGGGTGTCAGTTAAGAGAGTAATAACTTGTGAAACTAGTACATCTATTCTTATTCATTTCAGCAAAACCTCAAAATTTTTATAAAGCAATGAGGGTTAAAGTATACATACATATTTTATGCATAAATATGTTATAAACTTTTGACATATTTAAGATTCCTCATCAATTACATGAATAAAGCTACTTACTGGTCAAACCATATATTCTGTAGCTCAAGCATGATGGGGTTTGTAATAAACAGATGATTTGTGTTGTAATCCTTCAGCTCTCTATAGTCTTCGTGCCAAGGAACAGGAGCCCGAACTATCCTGTCATTCAAATGGATAAATCCTAATTCACCAACAATCTTACACAATAAATCATAAAAAAAATACATATACTTATAGAGCAAAACATTAAACAGACATGAATGAAATTCACTGGGTCAAAAAATATTGTTTACCTCAGGGGGAAGGGCCATGGGGTCCATTCAATGTGAAGTCTCTCTTTTTCCTTGGGATCTTTCAATATGTAGTCAACTACAATTTTAAGAATAGAGAATGAAACATACTAGGAAATGATGAAATGATTAAATCTATTACTAAATTGCATTTCATATTTTTTTTATGCTTTACCTATTGCTTTCCTGAGACTGAACTCGTAGTCATTGTTGACCTCTTCAGAGAGGTCATCATTCAACCACTTCAAATCAAGACTAGTGCAGAGTTTCTCGGGAATTAATTTTTTCACATTTTTCATGACATCTGGATGTTGTGGGGCTAGCATTGATCGCTTAATCCCCTTTTCTACATAATAATAATATCTCTGAAAATGGAAACATTAATTCCATTAATAAATAAAGTGTTTAGTAGTTATATCAAAAATTTCTTTTTACATTTTTTTAATAGGTCATTCTTTAAAATCATCAGAAAATCTCAATGCATAGATATTGTATGCTATCATTATTTAATGACACATGTTAAAACTGGCTTTCTCAGGTTTGATGGAACTCTGAGGTCAAGACTAAATACTAGCTAAAATATCATTCCCTACCTGTTCATCTTGTTCAGAAGGTATTCCCTAAAATATCATAGAATTCCCTACCTGTTCATCTCGTTCAGAGGGCGTTCCTGTTGCTTGTATAACTTCCTCTTCTATGGCTATCATTATGTCCATCTGTTCATTTGGTGTCATGGGTCGACTGGGAGGTAACTCCTGAATTTCAGGCAAAACATCATGCCCATTCAAGGAATAGCCATTTCTATGAAAAAGGTAAATAAATGGTTGTAAATAACCACCTTGGATCAGTTAACTATCAAAAGGTAATTTCTTTGAAATCAACATCCATGTATCTAATACTAGAAGGCAATTACGTTTTGAGGAAATTATGAACTTACTTGTCAATACCATTGTGGCCATTCATTTGAACTTTGTCGGCCATTGTTTTGCTTCTACCAGGAAGACCATTTGTATTTCTGGGACTTTTCAATGTACTCACTGAAAATAGGACAAAAAACAATGTTTTCAAGAGAAAAAAAACTATCTTTATTCTCCCATAGCAGAATAATCTAACACCACCACCACCCCTCCAATGCTACTTTTTGACACAAAAAATACCAGTCTGGGAAATGACAAATGCATTAAAAGATGGCACTGTGAGGAAAATCAAGTACACCAGCATTGAGACTGATTATATAAAAGGTGGATGAGAGTAGTTACATTTTGTTCTTGTTCTTGTTAGTTTGGGTAAATCCTTGAGCTTTAGATCACTAGCTGTAGGAGTGTAATTGTTTGCTATAGATTCACTGGGTGTCCTGTGGAACTTCTCCTCCTTAAATGGTGCAGCCAGGGTCCAGGATGTTCCTTTCATGATGGGAGGATGTTCACTATTTCTCAAGACAATCTACAGGGGAAACAAATTCATTTATAGCACTATAGAGTTCTTTAACATAAAATTCATTTTATTTGCAGAGTCATGAAATTTACATGGGTACATATGTACCAAGAAAACGATATTTATGCAACCATCTTTTTATGTTCAGTTCATGACCTTTTTTATGTTAGTGAGCTTTGAAATAGACATAAAAGGTATCAGCTTGTTACAAATTACATGTTCATGCATGGCCTTATTAAATATTTGCAGCATAAATGAAATACATATGTATGAAAATATTTATCTGTTTTAAGAAACCAAATAAACAAACACTATCAAATATAAATAGGTGCAAGACAGACAGAGTTTCCTCTGGTAACTCTAATATTTTGTAAATGTAGATACATTTACAAAATTTAGATTTTTCACATATTAAAGATGGAACAATATGGCACACAGTGACATGAAATAGATTAGGGACAGTTGCTAAATTAAGAGAAAAAAAAGATACATTGTCAAGTGGGACATATAATAATGCCTCTAGAAGGACTGTTAATGAATAACCAAACCAAAACAAAAAACAGAACTTTTGCCAATTATATATAATTCATATTGTATATCATTTAATATTCATAAATTAGCCCTAATGAATTAAAAAGAATATTCAACAGATAGAATTTGTTCCTTTGAATGTGTACCTTATACAGATCTGATGGTTCATCCACATGACCTGGCAGTGGTGGTAGACCAGGCAGTCCCCTAGTTTTGCTGCAGCTCTGAATGGGGGTTTCCACATACTTCAAACAAAATAATATGAATGGGTGTTTCCACATACTTCAAACAAAATAATATGAATGGGTGTTTCCACATACTTCAAACAAAATAATAATGATTAACAGTATACAGAGTGTGCCACCACAACAAAAAGTAACTAAATATAGTGAAAATTTCCTCCACCACCCTATAATAATACATAAAAATCCATTAACTAAACATGCAGGAGTTTTACTTTAATGTATATATAAATTCCTTAACCCAGTGGATAGGAAAAGTTTAGTGCTGTAAAGATAAAGAACTTAAATTTGTTTCCGAGATCAGTATCATACAGTAAAAACCCAATCCTGTGGCTAGTCTATACTAGTTTGTAATAAATTACCATCTGAAACCGTCCTGGTGAAGACTGAAATCAGTTCAAGGCCAAATATCTTTATCTTTAAAATCATTTAATTCCCAGTTCTGCTGTCTAACAAATGTATTTTATAGTTTATGCACTTGATTTTGATGCAGATATGCCTATGTGTATACATATATCTCTTATGTATAATATTTAAAGCATTGTCACATACGGCATCACTCCACAACAAACTTTGACATTATAATAATAGGTATATCTCAATCTATTTTGTGCGTCACACAAATATATAACAAATTAAAAAAAAAAAAGAAGCATTATTTAACATTTCAAATTGCATTTGAAATATTGGCAGTGTTGCAGATTTGTAGAAATAAATTGTTCCGTTGAAAGAACTTTTTGGCAACATTACAAATGTGATTCATTTTAGTAATCGCATATGTAATCTTGTTATGCCCATACTGTTTCACAAGAGTCGGATTTTGTCATTGCAAATCTGTTAACACCTGTTATTATAGACTGGTGTGCATTGATTACATTTAATATGATTATTAACAGAGTCTGTTGTTCGGCACCACATCGACCCCCTCACCTTAGCTCTTTCTAGCGCCATGTTTACGTTTTGTATAACGAAAATTGACGTAATCTACGATATTCCAAATCCAAATCAACAAACGAATAGTTTTGTAAACTTTTCCTCAAATCCTCATTGGCAAAAGGATAAGAAAATATCCACAGATGCTCTCAGAATTTCTGTATTCCTGTTTTACTTCACACCACTTGGTATATTCGAGTCCTCCATTTTCATAAGCAGCATCCGGGCGTTAGTGTTGCTAGGAAAATAACGTGATCGGATTGGCGGAAAATCAGTGCATTCAAACGTTTTAAATAAATCTGAGTCTCGAATATGTTTTATGACCGATGGTATACAACTTAGATCCCCCCCCCCCTTTTTTTAAATTTATTTATTTAGCATGCAAACCGACTGAGAAATATTTCCTGTAAATTCATGGATTCTATGTCTGAATATTTGTCAAACAGTCAAAATATCAAATCCATTTTGAAGAAATTTTTAATAATTGAATTTTATAAAGTCAAGACACAAAACACAATTAGCATTCAGTCTGATTAAAACCACCCCCTCCTCCTTACACTGGCGAGTGTAAGGAGGAGGGGGGTGGTTTTAATCAGACTGGCATTCATTCAATTATTGCTCTCTTCAATTCAATTGATGAGACGCATTTTCTAACCAATATCAAGAACACAGTTGTCATATATTTAATAGTTCAAGTCAATTCTTTAATGGCACTAACGCACATGCAAGTGTTGTTAACCATATAGTATAAAATACATATTATGTTACGTGGTATTATACTAATATGTCCTAATTGTAAAAATTCTTTGTTTCTAAGATACTCTAATACATAAAAAAAAATGCTCTTGTAGATACAATATTGAGAGGATTCAGTAAAATCATTTACTAGAATATGAACATGTCTGGAAGCAAGCAATTGTTGGTGAAATACTGGTATTTATTTATATTTTTGTTTTTGTATCTAGTGAATTTGGAATTTGAGAGAGAAAAAAAACCCGAAAGTCTCGGTCGAGTCTGTAGCTCAACTGGTTATAATGTGAAATAAAACCTTGGTGTAGAATTTCTTGAGATGAGAGAGAGAGAGAGAGAGAGAGAGAGAGAGAGAGAGAGAGAGAGAGAGAGAGAGAGAATTATAAAACGAATATAGTGAGGACAATTTTAAACATTTGACAGAAGTTTGTGAGGATAGAAAGTATACTAGGAGGACAAAATTCTGTCGTCACAATATAACGTCCCCATAAACGTGATGCACCTCACGTGAAAGATGTAGGTACAAGGTATTAGATTAGTGTGGACAAGTGGTGTGAGGATATGTTCTCACTAATATTCTCTCTCAAAACCATTTTTTCACAACTCAAAAGAGAGTAATAGATAAACTCTTACTATAGCTATATCTAACACAGAGCATTTCTGCCTTTACAATAACATAGCCGTGTATTCTCTTCTAGACATTGTCAGGACGTCCTCACTTAAGTAAGGTTTCATCGTCCAGAGAGAGAGAGAGAGAGAGAGAGAGAGAGAGAGAGAGAGTTTTGAAAGGGTTGATCCAAATTCTTTCTGGTTTTGGGAGATAGCATGGGAAGATATGGTTTAAAAATTAATTTTTTCCATTATCTAAAAATCTATTATTACCAACTAAACAATACATTAATATAGCCATTTTATAGTTTAAATAGCCATTTTATAAACTTCGTGTAAAGGGATCTAGATGTGAATTTGAGATGGCCGGTTGGAACGAAGTAAAAGGGGAGTTCAATTAAAGTTGAGTGGTCTGTGGCAATGCAGACTCATGTTTCACAATTAGTTGTAGATTATCTTGATGCTGTAATTTTGTTTATTGGGCTAGCCTTCCTTTCTGACCTACTAAGGCCCAGTAAAATTAATTAGTAGATTATCATTCCTGCCCGCCCCTCGAAAATCGCCCCGCCCCAATTTTTTTTATTTTTCAAAATTACGATTTCCGAATATTTTTATGTCCGGTCCGGTATCGTAAACGTACTTTGTTTCACTTTGCCTTTTAGAAACACAAATACACATGTAATTATGATTTATAAAGCCTTTTCTCAATGAGAGAAGGCATTTTCGAGGTCAAGAATACCATGGCGAAAAATAAAAAATAAAATCCTCCCACCCGCCCCATTTTTTTGTGAAGTTTGAATGATAATCTACTAATTAATTTTACTTGGCCTAATGTATTGTTTTTACACATTTATCGAATGTTTTCATGATCGATGCATCTGCTTCGAACCTGGCACCTGTGACCTCCCAAAAGCTATTTTGTCTTGGCATGTTTACACAAAGGAATTCCACAAATGAAAATGATGTTTGTTAGTTTATGGCAAAATCACATTCTTTCAGATGAGGCATGTAGTTTTAGAGCCCATGGACAGTATTATGCATGAATTAAAGACCCACTGGTGCACAGTCTGTCTACCACGATAACACTGAACCACACATCATATACCAAATTCTGGTTCAATTCTCAGTAGATGTTTAGGATGCTCCAAGATTAATCACAGATATTTCAAATGGTACTAATTCTGTCATAATCCACTACGTTATACCGAACAAACAGTCCAAAAGACCAATTCTCTCCTAAACACACATCAAAGCATTCTATTAATTAGTTTGTTTGCACTGGTTAATAATTCCTTTAATCATGTAAACTATCATTGAATTTGATAAAGAACAAAAATTCAATGCTGTCAGTTTAATTGTATCCAAAGGATGCCCACTACAAAGTAAACTGTATTTCCAAGTCAGAATAGAAACAATATTAGGAATTTAAAATGTGTTGAGTATGTAGTCATTTTCTGGCATAAAATTCTAATCAAGTAATTATTTAAAAAACAACAAGAAGAGTACAGCAAACGGTACAACACATGCCTGTCAGACCTTCAGTGCAATATCTGTATCCATGTGAGAAAAAGTTCAGAAAACTATTTGACCTACTTTTATTTTTAAAGTCGGTCACAGTGCACCAATCAAGTTGAAATGTGAACTGATTATGCATTTATCCGAGAGGGAGGTTGTGGCAAAATTTCAAGGCAATACCTGTATCCATAATGAAATAAAATCTGGAAAACTGTTTGACCTATTTTTACCCCCAAAGTAAGTCACAGTGCACCAATCCAGCTGAAATACTATGAGAGAAAGCTTGTGGCTAAATTTCAGGGCAATATCTGTTTCTAACAAAAACAAGGTTTTTCTACCAAGTGATACTATGACCTTGACTGTTGACCTTGAGAGACATCCTCTGCTTGGCATAAGGTGTACGTGTACCAAATTTGCCGGTCCTACCCCTGTTCAGTCTGTATCCTGCCTAAAATGTTTTGCTATTAAGTGATACTATGACCTTGGAAGAACAATAGGCATCCTCCACTTAGCACAACTAGTATGTATACCAAGTTTGACAGTCCTAGCCCCAATAGTTTGGTCTGTATTCTGCCTACAAGGTTTTCCTATCTATTAATTGATATTATGAATTTGACATTGAAAACAATAGGCAGCTTTCTTTCATTATGGTGATAAAATGTACCATGTTTCAAGATCCTCGAACTTACATTTTGGTCTGTACCCTGCCTACAAGGTTTTCCTACTAAGTGATACTACGACATTGACCTCGAGAAACAATAGGCATCTTCCTCTCAACATGAAGATCAAATGTACCAAGTTGTAAGATCCTGGAGCTTACAGTTCTTTCGGTTCATTTTGTATATTGCCTACAAGGTTCAGACAGACAATGCCATACCATAATATGTTCCATCTTTGATGAGCATATAAAAACAATACCAACAACAACCCCTCCCCTTACCTCCCAATAATTACATTACTGTAGTCCTGATGATGAAATAAATACAGGCTTTCAAGATGTAAGAGTTGTCTTTCTTTCTTTGCCCCAATGGCTGAATCACACAACTGCAAAACCAGAAGTGACCTACAAAACCAGAAGTGACCTACAAAACCAGAAGTGACCTACAAAACCAGAAGTAAACTACAAAACCAGAAGTGACCTACAAAACCAGAAGTGACATACAAAACCAGAAGTAAACTACAAAACCAGAAGTAAACTACAAAACCAGAAGTAAACTACAAAACTGAAAGTAATTAAACTTCAAAACCTGTAGTGAACTACAAAACCGGAAGTAAACTATATCTGCACTAAATTTTGTATGACTTGATTAAAGAGTAGAACATTTATATTGGTACAAAATTTAATTGTTAGAAAATCCATTTGTTCATATGGTTAAAATAATATTATGAATTAAGTGAACAAGTAAAGATAAAAAACAGTGATCAATCTAATAAATTCTATAAAGAATACAAAATTAAAAGAGAAGGGCAAACACAGACCCCTGATTAGTGTCTCGTCGGAGTAAACATCCCCTGTTGACCGGTCACTACCCTGTGAGACTTCATCTTGATCAGGTAAACGTAGTAATCCAGGGCTCGAAATTAACATATGTCCGTCAGTCTGTGACTGGTTAAAAGTCTGGCGGACTGACTGACATCTGTTTTAGTCAGTCCGATGGGACTAGTTAATTTTCTAAAGCATCACTTTGGAAAATATGCATGTACTTATGAAATATTTTACACACATTTGGCATCTTTTGTAGATATCAGACAAATCTTGATTCGTAAATATAAATCCCACATTTAAGTGTTACAATATTGTCTGAGGCATATTGAATTAAATTTCATTTTGATAGCATTAATGAAATATGTTTAATTATTTCTGGAAAACTCGGTTAGACTGGTAAATTTTTCTGCGGACTGGTTGAAATTATACCCCATCAGTCCGGCTGGACTGGTGACATAAAAAGTTAGCTTCAAGCCCTGTAATCCGTATCAAAATCTGTATGTAGAGAACGGCCTAACAATTGAAACATGTCAGACGTACACCACTGATACCGTTTATTGGCAAATTAGAGTCCTTATAATGAGATACATTAACACTATAGGCAGGTGATAAAGTATATAGGTATCTAATTAATGTTAAGAACAAGAGGCCCACAGGCCTTAAGCGTACTGTGAGTGCCATGGTCAGTCATCTGTTTTTTCCTAAAGTTCCATGCAGCCATCTAAATCAGTAAAACCCTTCACACCTTTATTTATTACTAATCCCTGCAACTATCTACAACGCCATTAAAAAATAAAGAAAAATCAATTTAAGTTATTTCAATAATTTATTCAATGAGAGATTCAAGTAGAACAAAAACCGCCCATTTACATAATTTCTGTACAATACTTGATAACAATGTATAATAACAAAAATAAGGTAAGTTCCTACACTGCTCAGTAGACCACCTGATTAACAACGAATAATCAACAGAGGTTTTGCAGGACAATTTCATCCAGTGATGTCCTTAATTGCACTGCTCTGCTAAACAGCAGAATATTTTACAAAATATAAATACTTTTCAAAATATAAATTAACATTTCCTTTGGACCAAATAATATGGGTTGAATGAAAAGAAATGGATATTTCACTGTGAATGCCTTATATGTTGGTTATGACAAAATGGGAAATGACACATTGACAAAAATGATGTGATTGAGATCAAGTGTTGCCTTGACACAATTCAAGGCTCTTTTTATCACATGCACAGTTACAAATCACACAGTATCAAAATATATAGCACTCTTTACATCAGAGACAAGGAATTGGGAGAATAACAAGCACTTTTAAAGACACCCCCAAATTCAAAGAAAATATATCGATGACAATTCCATTGTTAGTAGACCCACTCATCAATGTTTCATTTATATAAAGATGGATACTCCAAAATTATCTTTTGGTCTTATCCCCCCCCCCTCAATAAATGATAACTACAAATTTTGAAGTGCTAAACAATCATGCAATAAATACAGGCATTTGACATATTTTTAAAAGAATATGCATTTATACAAATACAAAAATGGTACCTGCGGGAATTGACTGAACAAATATCTTAATAAATTTCAAAGTAATTGTAATGCATTGCATATATTGCTTAAACAATATAAGGGATTAATTGTATAGATTTATTTTCTCTCCAGGATAATTTGCTAAAATAGTTTCTTACTAAAAACAATTACCCATGAACCTATAAGCCCCTTTGGTCAAAAATTGTAAAAATAATATAAATAAAGTGTATCAAGTACATCAGATAAAACATTTTGTACTTCAACATATGAAAAGTTTGGGAAACACATTGATACAATCTGTGAATTATCTCCCTTGACACCAAGAGTCTCTATGTCCAATAAACTGATAGGTGGCCAGTTTCCTCCCTCCTTGCATTGTATTTTCTGGCAGTGAATAAAGTTCAGAATATTTCAGTTACAGTCTCCAAACTTCTTCATGGAATGGTTAATCTGAAGGTTCTGACAGCAGATTATTACGAATGACTAGGAAGTGAACATCAGCCAATGGCTTGTCTGATATGAAGCATAAATGTATTACTGTCATAAAACACTTTGTCAAACTCCTGCACTGGCTCTGAAAAGGAAAAAATCAATGGTATATAATGATATATTATTGACACATTCATTACTACATTAGCTTAAGTTTTATGAAGATATAAATTTTACATACATGAAGTAAATTTACAATGCCTATTAAACATTGACTCACTTTAATTGTTTGTGTTTTTCTTTCTCAAAGCTTTTTTCTGGTGCCTCACATTCAAATGATGCTAGAGCTAGGGCTGTAAAAATCAATCATAAACATAAAATATTACAATGTGAACAAGTCATCTTGATTGTAAGATTTCTGGAAGTTCTGATGGGTGAATTAATGAATTTAATTAAATTTATACTTACTAGACTCTGAGAATACAGGTGATGTCAAAAGGTAATTGATCACTTTGTCATTTTTTGGGAATGGACACTGAAAAGGTACAAAAATATTTCAATTAGTATTATATCTAACAACACTGACGTTCTTTTAATGGATATGGTTGAAAACCCAAGAATGACATTTAAAATAAATGGGCATTTTACAGTAATTATCCAAAATGTATTTTTCCACAGGATATTGATCAATTGCACAACCTATCAATATACTGCTCAATGAACAGACAATGGCCCAGAGACAGAAAAAGGAGCAAAGAAGATAAATGACCTCAAAATAGAATATTCTAAGATCAATGAAAAAAATTGTCTTCGCAGATAATTAGTATCTTACGTGCGAAAAACAAACAGAAAAGAACAAAAGAAAAAACATCCCCCTAAACAACCATATTGATCTGGACTTCATCAATTATATATGACCAACCTCTGCCTGCTGCCAGGTAATGAAGTCTGAGATCTGTTTTGCCAGCTGCCAGAATTTCTCAAAGTTGATATCTCCATTGGGAAGTTTGTTAGAACAACCCTCATTCAGGAAATACAAGTCTTTTACAAACAAACTGAAGAATGGAATGATGATCTGAAAGTAAATTAACAAGATTAAAGGCCACAGTTTAACTAAGAGTTGTTTCCCTTACATTAACAGTATCATATCAAAGTCTGCTATTTTTGTTGAACTTCACCTTTTCTTGTTTGCTGCCTGCTTCTGCACCTTCGGACCGCCACATGGCTGCCTTGAGACAGGAACGATATATCCCAAAGTTACTGGTGGGGTCCATCTGATGTTCCAAAATTTCAAACTTGGCAGTATTTACTCGTGACCACTGGAAATAAAGACCAAGTCATTATTACTTCTTCAACTTCACTGAAATTATAATCACAATAGTTTCTGGTAAACATATTAAAAGAAAGAATTGTCTCATCTCTTACCGTTTTCTTTAACCTTGATACCCAGGTCATGTTCATCCCAGCAATAATTGCCATGAGGGAGTTGAAGTTGCCCATATTTATGCACTCTTTTGCCACATCAACAAAATATTCTATGATTCGAACCCGATTCTTTTTCTTTAAATGCTGTAAGTTAAAGATACAATTTTTTTTACAGCTAAATGAAAAGAAAAGCTATTTGAAAACTTATTAAATCTCTAAAATTATTTGATTGAGAAATGTGGATGTAAAATATCACACTCACTGAGCAAATTTCTGTAGTAACAAAGTAACTTAGTCTGTTGAACCACTGGACATAGGCTTCCAAATTACTGGTTTTCTTCATGTCTTTGTATGTGGTCTACAAAATCAAAATCACTTATGCTAGATTTGTTGGTAATAAAACTTTACTGCACCATTGTTAAATCTTCATCTGATAACCTGTTTCAATTCCTAGGTAGGAGTAACATGGGTAATTACCTCTTTTGTGGTTGGCTCTTTTGAAAAGGCTTGAACAAATTCCTCCGGCCCTATGTGACTTAACCTATCCTACAAAAAGAAAAAAATATTTCATCAATAATCAAATTCAATACAAAGATTTCTATCCACTTTCTCTGTACAAAAATGGAGACAAAATTCTGAAGAATTGGTGGAGGATTTGATAGACTCACCAGCTCTATGTGGGTAAGTTGTTGAGCCAACTCGAGAGGACTAGGACAAACTTCAATTATATCTGTCTATATAAAAAAAATTTAAACCATTAACAAACTTATCACTTAAAAAGTCATACACACTTTATCAATATAATGCCACATTAATTCAAAATGCCAACAGGTGAATGCATGAACTTTAATTTACCTGAGCTTTTACGTAAACTTATTTACAATCTGATGGTTAACATTGCATTTGCTTTTCAATTGATGTTAAATGGATTGATTTGTGATTTCCGTCACATGCACCTCCAGTATCATGGCAACCTAACATTAGATAAAAACTTGCTTTTCCTTGTGACTCACGAAACATGATTGAATAATAAAACTTTAAATACCGTTGGCACTTCCTGAGTATTCGATCTTAAAGTTGCTTCACTACTCCATTTGGCTAAATCTTGCTCATAATTTTGTAATTCAGTCAACTGCAGAAGAGATAAAATGAATAGTAAGCCCGATATATCAGACAAGTTATCTCTTAAAGAGGAGATCTTTTTAAAAAGCAATGAGATTTTAATTTAAAAAGTTAAAATGATCAAATTCAAAATCTCCAACAAGTATGGCAACACATTATAAAATCAATATTCAGTCAATATATTCATGTTTTATAAATATTCCTATTAGATAACTTTGTGGAAACACTGCACATTTAATGATTTCCCAGAAAAAACTTTTTTCTCAAAAGCATTTTAAAAATGAGTTGCTGTTGTAAAAGAAATCAACTATCTGTAAGTACAAACCTTTTTCACCAGGGAATGTGTAGTGTTTGTGACATCAGGTCTGAGTTCCGGGTAGATAGCCAGAATTCGTTGTGTTATTTCTCTCAGTTTTTTCATCATTCTCTCATCTCGGAAATCATATGGGAACATGTCTGCCCACTCGTTTAGCAGTTGAATGATATTAGGACCAAACTTGCCTAACTTCTCCTTTCTCAATTTATCCCCTGACAGATTTTGCTGCAGGATGCACACCTTTAAAAAAAATAGTGCAAGATTGAATTGAAATCTTAATGCATGTGTTCTTAATAAAACAGATCAAAAGGGGAATAACTGTACTTTATACAAAAAGGTGGTTAAATATATGGGAATGCAATAAATCTCTTTAAACTGTGTCATTGTATATATTAACATAAAATCACATGGAGAGAAATAAAGAATGTCCAAAGTTGACAAATTTATGATGTCTATGGTCAGTGAACAGTGAATATATAGCAAATGTGTCTAAACTTACAAATGTAAACGCTATTAATATACAGTGACCCATAATGCAAGTTTTTTTTTTAAATTTCACATTCTTTTAAAATCATTAATATTGAACTATTATTTTTTCACACAAAAATTTACCTGACAAACTTCATCAAGAAGGTCATGAGGTCGGATAAACAGCCTAGAGCTGAGCAGAAAGGCAAACACATAGGTTTTCTGTAAACACAAAATTCATTTTAAAAAGATGAACAAATTATTAAGAAATATTCCATTTACAGGTATCATATCATTTGATACTTGTTTGTACATATTAATTGTGAGTATAGACTTACATCTGGATTGTATTCATCTGTTGGGACAAGGTGTTGAATCAAAGCTTCCATGGACCCTGCCATTAGTATTCCATCAGCAAATATCAAGGTCTGGATAAAAAAATCATTCACGTCATATATATCACATCACAAACATCAATCAAGTATCAGTTAAATAAGAAATATCAATACTGTCTGTAACTGAACAAAAACAATCAACCTGTGGTACTTCTGTCCATGAGATGAGTTTCGTGTTTATATATAGCTAATGGACAGTCCAATGTGTGGGTTTGATAATGGAGATCATTAGAATTTTTTCTTAAAATACATAAAGCTGTATTTCCTCAAAACCAACGATGACTTCATTCCATGAGTGGATTAAATTGTATACAAAAAACTTTGTAAATTTCCTGATCTATAGATAAACAAGTTTATGTACGTAGTGATTTTCAGAATCTTTTGAAAATTTAGCTTCATAAACAAGTTACCATCATGATATTTTAGCAAATCCAAAGACATCAATGACTGATTGTTAGTATTATAAGATTGTTTTTATAAACATACTGATTATTAATACTACTGAATAAACAGTTCCTACCATGAACTTAGACAGACGAAATACCCCCTACCCCTTGAGTGAATTAATTTGTGTGAAATTAATTAACACCAGCTTTGCTAATCTGCTGTAATTTACAAATTTGCTACTTTAGTGAAAAATCAAAATTGTTATTAGCATGAAAACAGATGTTACCTTATTTAAATGTAAATTCCACACAACATATAAATCCTTTGAATAGTCTATTTCAGTCTTTCTCTTTCAGTGTCCTATTACACTAAACCGTATGACATAGGAAATAATTTCCAATACACCTCCTATAGCAACAACTGCTAGCTAAATACTAAACACACTTCAGTGTTGCTGCTCGCTTAAATACCACATCGCCTCGATCATCTCTGAGCTGCGCAAGACCGCTCTTGAATAAATATAAATGCCAACCGTCAGGTGGCAAAAAACAGGATATAACTACAACTCCAACAACTTTGTTTTTTAATTCATTCAAGAAATTTGTTCCAATTAAGTTAAGGAAGCACTTATTGAAATTAACCAATTTATGATATCCTTACCCAATCTGATAGTGTTATTTCCTGAGATAGACCAAGGTAAACACGACTTTCACCAACAAGCAAGTCAACTGTGATTTAAGCACTTACTGCTTCCAGGATTAAATAGAATGTTTTTTCAAAATATTGACTTTATCGAAACAAGTCCACACAAATCAAAATTATCAATGGTTCTTGTATTCAAGTTTTGAACTTTCAATATCTATAAAATCTCTGAGGCAATATAGTTACAATGAACAAACCGGCTCCATACAGTAATAATGTACAAAATCAGCCTCCAAAAAAATCAAAGAATAATTAATGGATTTTTTGTGCAGAAGAGACAACACTGCTTTGTAACTGACTGCCAAGGGGTAGCAACAACAGGTATTAACCTGTGTCTAGTCGTGTAACAGTAAGAAATTATGAAATTCAGATTGATTACAATATAATCAGGTATTACTGTAAACAAGACAGGCATATTCTGAACTTCAAACATTTTTCTTCAGTCATAAATTAGACTTAAGTACATGTCAGTAAGTAATTTATTCCAATTTTGGGCCCAGAGGGTATATAAAGGTACAAGTTACAAAATGGAATAGATTCTGTGTCCTAACTGATAGTGAACAACAAAAGAAGATCATGATACCTAATCATACAAACAACGAACACCACCTAAATATCTGCAGTAAATCAAT
Organism: Ostrea edulis; assembly: GCF_947568905.1. Lineage (NCBI taxonomy): Eukaryota > Metazoa > Mollusca > Bivalvia > Ostreida > Ostreidae > Ostrea > Ostrea edulis. The sequence goes on along the minus strand of NC_079167.1, from coordinate 1,749,784 downwards.
ATGCTAACATATCAATTGACTAGGTCCATCATAAATTTCAGCACTCCATATTGGAAAATAAGCAAGTAATAGCCCATTTTGATTTCTCTAGATTAGCTTTGCTTGCAAAAATTGTCATGCTACTCTCTCTGAACTTTCTAACCTTGAATTTTCATGACTGATCTGAAATTCTTGTAACTGAGACTTTTGTGGGTGGAATTAACAGATATCAATAGCTGGGGAGGTGCCCTAAGGCTTAACACAACCCCCAATGCACAAAAAAGACCTGGTAGCATTGGGTACAGATCTAATTTCAGTAAATTGGACAATTACTAACTTTTTCTGGTTCAATTACTTGACACTTGTAAATTTGATACGGAGAAAGTTTACAAATAGTTTGGGGTGACATGTGGAGCTAGAGGGAGTGTTTTGGCATAGCCAGACACAATCATTACCAAAAGTAACATCACACAGTGTGTATCTATCATTATGAACTACAAATAAAAAAGACAAACTTGGAAAGGGTAAAACTAAAACAGTGAAGTTTCAAGAAATTAATATAGATATTAAACATCTACTGGATGTATAACCAATATAGTATGTTCTTCAATACATTTACCTACTAAATTAACGTTTCAGAAATGCCATCAAATATGAAAAACTGAACCGACACTGGAATGGGGCCACTGAAATCTGTTTCTGTGTGAATTTTATGAATACTTTGGAGATTACAATCACTTACCTGGTCTTTGGAGTAATGACTGTGTGGATTGTTGTTGTTGTTCCCTGTCCGACTGTGATCAAACATTTGAGAAAAGCTGAGCATCTGGGGGCTCACAGTTCTCTGTTAAAATAAAAAACCCACTGAAAATCATTCTTATTTTGTTTTGCATAAGTTTATACACTATTTGACATATTGATAAACACACACACACACACACACACACACACACACACACACATACATATTGATGGCTAAGTCTTGGGATTCAGTGTATGATGATGTAAAACACAAGGAATAATCTGTAATCTTATTTGTCCGTAAAACTGTATTAATTGAAATTTCCCTGCAGCTATTTCCATATATGTCTCCAATCATCTGCATCAGTAAAACCATGCTTTAGTTCTTCAAAAGGTGTTAAAAATATCCACCCTCCAATCAAAATAAACACCATAATGCGTCAAATGTTCTAAATACAGATATCTTGACATACAAGGAATTTAAACAACCAATGAAATGATAGCCAGCAAGTGATCAGATTCCAAATGCTAGTCAATACTTTGACTTAGTAGGAAGTAATGACGTCACATTTAATCAATTCCGTGAAGTGGAATCATGAAAATATTTCATAGCTCCAAATCTGTACACATCTTCATGCATTTTTAATAAGACTGTGTGTCCCTGTACTTATAATCCAATATTGCACAAATATAGTAATGGAAATGATTGTTCACACTAGTCATCAGCAGGTCATTATTATGTGGGGGGGTTTTCCCCTAAATTATACATACCCTTGTATGGGTGTTAAAAAAAATCTGCACTTTGTTTAATGACCCACTTAGGCTGTAGACTTGAAAGATGATTTCTATAAATGGTCTAAATTAGGAAATGACTCAAATTATTTAATCTCTGCACTATAAAAAATGTTTCATTCATTGATGAAAGAAAAAAAAACCCAAGTATCTGTTTATATTTATTATTAAGATTTTTAAAGAAACAAAATCCTGAACAATATCACCAGAATTGATCCAATGCTCTCTCCATGTCCTCCCTGTTTGCAAATGATATGAAATCTGATACCAAGAGAAATAGACCCCATATTGCATTTGGATTTCAAAGGTTCTATAATGCCTGACTAAATCTAATTATGGTCAGTCATTGATTGGTAAATGGGCCAAAATGGCCAGATATGTGGAGTCCTTCCAATGTATTTCTACCACAGATGTCCCAACGGTCTGTCAGTTTAGCAGTGAAGACTTCAAATCAAGAGATCTATAGGTCTCTAATGGAAAGCACCTTGTCTGATATACAGTCTGATATACAGTCTGACAAATCTATATTGATAACTAATATTTTTCAACCAACAACTTTCAACCTTCCAGTTAACGATTCAAAATGATTTTGGACAATCAAAAAACCTGCCTCTCCCTCGTATGTGCTGAGCATGATGTACCTTGCATATAACTCATTTTCAATCCTAGATAGACTTTACGGTTTCCAATGAAATGCTAATTTGACAAGTAGTGGTTTCCAAGGAAATGAGGATTTGCTTCAAATTTAACAGTAGCATGACCAACATTTGTAACAACTACAACAGGAAATACCACCAAGAACCGCCCATACCAAAGATAGACCTCCATAATGGATTTTCAGACATTGCATATCCTGCAGGAAACAGCAACGAGTTCTTCTGCTGTCAGCTCTTTGTTGGTTCCATCCTCTTTTGAAGAGGCCACTTATGTCTGCCATTCATATTTTACAATATAGGACTGTAACACATGTAAGAGTGTGGTTCGTTGACTAAAACCACTACATAACCTTCTGAACAAGTCAGTCATTCACAAAAATATTTACAACATGCATACTTTGTTGTCTGGAAACAGAAAACCATGCAGTGAATATATATTTCCATTCTCTTTGAGGTATTCTGAATGTTGTACCCAAAACTACTGATATAGGTAAATGAATTGGAGTTTTCCTTCAACTTCAAACGATTACACATACCTGATAACTTCAAAAGCATTGAAACATAAATTGGTGAATATAAAAATCTAAACTCTTCACAAATTATTACGTGGCAAAGGGGATGAGTGTTGCATAGGACTATTATTGTCCACAACACAGAGACAAAACTTCACAGACCACATTAACAACTTTCTAATTCTTTTATCACTTTGGAATTCATAGCCTTATTCCCCATAAAAGACACTGATAAACATGCATTATCAGCAGCAGAATGGAGCAGAACTGATTGGCCATAAATAATTGGGTGTTAATGTTGTCTGGGCTATCAAGCTTAAGGGCAGTTGTCACCTCTCTACACTGGCCAGACAGTTCAACTTGAAATTTTGTCTTTTCTCTTGTGCAATTTTTCTGGCAAATACCAATAGAATTTACATTCAAGTTTAGTGATGACCTGTTCGCTGCATTAACATAATGTAGCAGAGGATGGGCAAAGGTTGACTACATGACCTTCACATAAAATGACCTTCACATTAAATGACCTTCACATACACTAATACATTGAATCTCAGTCTCCTTAGCTGAAGGATTCAAATTCTATGTAACATAAAAAAAAAATTCCGAATTAAATCTGATAATAAAACAAATTCAGGACAAATAAAAATATTCAGAAAGGGCATTGAGAGACCAATTTAATTGTCTTTCAAGATTTCCCAAAATATCTCTTTATCTTCACGAACCCTTCATGCATATGGCGATTGTAATCTCCACACATAAGATATCAAACGTTACAAAAGAGTTTTTAATCACATCTGTTTGTAGCTATAAAAAGACTGGTATTTGATCTCATGCCCACAAAAGCTCACAAATAGCCTTGACCTTCATAGCCCCCCCCCCCTCTATGTTATAGATAAGATAAGTTTATATATATTTTATTGTCCTAAAAAAAATTCTTGTTATGAACTTTTTCCATGGAACCTCTGCTTGTAACAAAATACATCATACTTCCTTATATCATAGCACTGTATGACAAATTTTACAAGGTCTAATTTCCAGTAAAGTTGAAAACTCAGAAAAGATTTGTGTGTACATTGCATGGTTAGACGTACTGGAGCATAATTAAGTTGTTAGTTATTTAACTCTACTAACAGAAATTACCACGACAGTATAACTACAAGGCATCATTTCTCTCAATCAAAATTAAAATGGCAAAGGAGGGGGAAATGGGGAAAGGAGAATTTATAGTAGATTTTACAGCTCCATTTGTTTAGCCAATTCCATCATAAAATGCACCCCTCTGAAAAAGACTAGCAGAAATACCTTGTGATGCAAGAAAGATGAACAGCATTTGCCAGAAAAAGCAATTAAATAATATGATACTTTTTGTATAGAAAGTTGTGAGGACATTTCATGTTAAACGTTGCTGTCTGTTAAGAAAAAACATCCTTACCTTTTCATTCCAGATAAATCCATATCAATTCACATTATATTTCATTCCGAAGCACATCTTTATAATAAAGTTTGGCAATTGTTCAAAGGATGGTCATGAAGATGAATTCACATTTAGGTTTTGCATATTGTAGAATTATCACCTATATGAAATTATTACTGCATTAACTGTAATGGCATAGAGGTATGGTGTACCACCTTGGAAAACAAACTCAAAATAGAGATTCTGAATTACTGACATCAAAATAAATATTCTCTCTGCAATATTCCAAGAATGAATGGCATTCTTTATATCACTTTCCTCAAAAGTTTACCAGATCCTAAGTTAATGAAGCTGTTCTTCAGATTTTAAAGAAGACTTTGTTAAGAAACTATCAAGAATACTTCATAATTCTATTTTCATCTCATGGATCCCCAAAATATATATCAAGATTAGAAAGGGTTCAAATGTAACAGCAATATTCATTACAAGATTATATCAGAAACTCCTTCAATGTTTAGAAATGTGGCAATATGATCCGAAATCAATTTTTACACAAGAACTGTCCAACAAGCACTGGTGGATTCAGATAGCTTCAAAGAAATGGTACCAGTAATGAGCAATTGAAAAGAGGGAAGACTTGAATGGTTATAACCTTTATATCATATTACCAATTCAATGATATTTCCTGTGCACTGTTAAAAATATTCTGGGCACTGTTATAGTTTGGTTATATTATGTGGCTTGATCCAGTGTATCCAAAACTCGCAGCGTGGCCCTCAATTCAATGTGCGTATAATGCTTCCTGTTCCCTATACTGCAGATTTCCGAAGCAAATTACCGAAAAAGCAATCGACTCAAGTTGATAAGGAAAAATATCACTTAGTTAGCCATTTCTGCAGAGAATAATTCACAAGAATGGTTTGTAGGCCCAGATGAACTGATTCCATCATTAGGAGAGAACCAATAACATCTACACAGTGACTTGAAAGGTTACAGAATTTAGCTGGTAATTGAATACCAACCCATTAGAATCCCCATAATGGTGAGAAATGTGACAAATCTATTAAAGGTTAAAGAAAAGGACATTCATGCCGAGTTACTCATCACCTTGCACAATAAGGTCATTGGACAGAAGATTAAATTGCCTTTCTGACAGACCATTCAAATGTTTTAAAAATAGATTTTACTTCAAAATTCCAGGATTTTTTGAGTACTTTTATCTGTTTTCAATGGGCTCAAAAACTTTCTCTCAAATATTCAGACAAATTATCAGCAGTCGTACAGTAAAGAACACCTATGACTGTGAGGATCATTTTCCTGCTGCATTATTTTCAAAACAAAAATTACCTGCTGAACATAATATTTTTAACTCTTTGAGACACTTGAAATTCTGCACGTTCACAGGTTCAAAAAATTAAAAATCCTCAACCAACTGCATTCTGTTTCTATCTGACTACATGATCAATCACCCAGTCTTCACACCGAACACTCCCTTTGTCTAGGAGAGAGTCTGGTAAACATCTCCATGTTATCATATACCAAGTGTGGAAACAAATAATTATAAGGATCATTACACCAAAAGAGAGTGATTCTGATGTGTTCTACCATTATTCACATCACAACAGCCTATATATGTAAGAATTGCATCCTTTTACATCTACTTAAACAATAAAATGCTTTCTTTGTTGTTTCATCAGGTGATGAAGGTAGCTAGCAATTTGCAGAAAAAATGCAAATTTTTTCTGCAATGATTGCTACCTTCATCACCTGATGAAACAACAAAGACATTTTATTGTTTATATTTATATTTTTATGTATTATTTAAAAATATAAACTAGAATTAAGATCTAAAATATCATATGGTTGACCCATTTGTTACGTTAGATGGAACAGCCAATGCACTCTTTGACCTTGATGACAGTAATGATTTTGCACAGGTGGTACTAGAAAACCAGATGGAACTAGTTGAAACAAACATGTATTTATTGCATGATGAAAGCAATGTCAATTTCAAAAGAAATATAAGAGAAAAGATTCACTGAATAAAAGGTGAAGGTAACGAACAGTGATCGATCTCATAACTCCTATAAGCAATACAAAATAGATAGTTTGACCATGTGACCTCAAAATCAATAGGGGTCATCTTCTTCTGAAGATGTACTGGTGTACCAAGTTTGATGTCTGTCAAGCAAAGGGTTCTCTAGACATTGAATGGTCAGTATATCCCTATGCCCAGTTTGACCCTTGACCATATGACCTCAAAATCAATAGGGATCATCTATTCCTTAGGATGTACCAGTGTGCCAAGTTTGATGTCTTTCAAGCAAAGGGTTCTCAAGATATTGAGCAGACATTATATTCTTATGTCCAGAGTAGATTGACCCTTGACCTTTGGACCTGAAAAACAATAGGGGTCCTCTTCTACTCACAACCAACCCACATATGAAATATCATTATCATCAAGTGAATGGTTCTCAAGATATTGAGCGGACAACATTGAAGGGGGGTGGGGGGTGGGGGGGCATAATAAATATGAAAGCACATTTATAATTTCATAGAACTGTTAGTTCCATAATATATGCATCACCAAACAGTATAAAGAGACCACCCTACCTGAACAGACGTTTACTAAAATGACAATTTTACCGCAAAACGTTCTGTAATGCCTCAAAAATATCCTTTTCACTTGGCGTAATGTCATGAAATTGTTGAACAAATTGCCAAAACTATACAATGTATATATAATATATAGATAAGTGTAAAAATCAATTGGTTTGGGGGTGGCAGCCAGGGCATGCTTAATCAAAACTCAATCACAGCTTAATTTTCTGTTTGATAATGATTTAAAAAGCAGTTGATACATTGATAAAATGTCACTTTCACTGAACGTTTTCCAACATTTACTTGTACAGCGGCCAGCAACATTGCAGCAGGCATATAAACTACCATTTAATCCTGCATTAAATAGGGTGATGAGAATATCATGATCATTTTGGTGTACACGTATTACTTGGGCGTTGCAGGATAACAGATAATGGTATTAAAATGATGACGAGAAACCAGGGATGCCAAAATAACATGCTGTATTACGTCAACAAGACAGATAACAGTGGGTCCAATTAATAACCCAAACCCTTCCCCGTGACCTTCAATTCAAATTGTTCCCGCTGAGTCTACTTCCACACATTGTTGAAAAAGAATTCCAAAAATTATATGCTGTATGTCAAATACAAATTGCAACACCAGGTAAAATGTTTATTACACTCCTGTTATAATTACAAGCTGTTCAACAAAAACATAAATCACAAATATTATACATACCCCAAAATCATTAGGAACATTATAGTGCATTGTAATCATCTCAAGAATAGCAAATTCCATCGAAAATACCATTAGACTACTAAATTCCCATGGAGTATCTACCGATCAAGATGGGAGCTAAAATAAAAGGAGTCAGTAATTGGATTCACAGGGTCAACCCACCCTAAGGCTGCATGTGAAAACAAAAAATCATATTGAAGGAGCCAACTAAGCAGCTGAAGTAGCTCTTTATGTATTAGATAAAGGAGCCAGATTCTTGGTATATTTTCTCTAAATGTGTAAATAAACAAGTGCCCCTTTGCAATTCAGTAGTACCTGAACTGTGTTCTCTTAATATCACCACAGGGAAAACATGGGTGGCATTGTTTTCCTAAGAAGCTGGACAGTGGTTACTCCAGAGGAATATATAATAGCTTAATTTGGGTTAATCATAAATGTTCATATACTAATGTACATCACAGCAATATCAACCCACGCAAAAGAAAACAAGACTGTGTCAATGGCAATTACTCCCCAAGACCAATTCCCCTTACTTACATGCATTAATATGTGTATTCTCTCCATCATGATATGCAGTCACTTACCACATCAAATATACATACTACATACCTTTGGTGTATTGGAATGAGTTTGAAATATTATTGTAGATTACTTTTGATACCATAAAGAAAAAGATTTATTTTTAGAGAAATTTCCAGCATTTGTTGCAGCATGTGACCAAAACAGAAAGTAAAAATTCTGGTTTTTTCCTCCATAGCAACCAATAATAATCACATGCTATTTACTATGGTTTGTCCCATATTATTCATGTACGAAATCAGTCTAAGATGATTTCAAGTGTTTCTAATTGCAAAGATTATGAATACAAGCTTTTAAGAGGTGGACAACTCATAGGAAAATAGGTTAAAAAGACTTCTTATTGCATAATAGCCCCTCTATGTGCAACTTGTATTTGAAGTAGATATATATTTAACTATTCTAACGTTGCAGGAAATTCATAGGGAGAGCTACTCCTACATTATAATTGAGACCTACTTCACCTTCACCTTCAGGCTATAAATATTCAACACATGTGCATGCAACTTCTGCATGTTTCTATTGCTAAAAACCTGTTGCAATAAAACTTTTTGATTTTAAAGGAATACAAATGACCATGATGCAAAAAATTCAATTCAAACATTCTCTGTACAGCACACTCTTTCTTGCTATACAGTATTCAACTACTGTAAATCAATGTTTGTAGCAAGTATATGACTGTCCTACATGTATAATGACAGGCTAGACCCTGACAGAGTTCTAGAAACCTCAGAATTAGAAGTCTGATCATTCTGTCTCTCCAGGACTTCATCTGAGATTATAATAAGGATGACACACAAATGTGAAAGACAGAATTACAAAAGAGGCTAATGGTGTGAATCCAAATTAGTTTTCCATCAAAGGAAAAATTGGATATTCAGACACAGCTGGAAATACATGCTCATAGATCTTTTTAAATAAAGAAATGATAAACAATCTCAAAAACTTAAGCAGTGATCTAAAGACATTAAAATCCTAATCCATCCATTGATCATTAAACAGATTAACCCCCCTTATCTCCAGTGGAACGGGGATTATCTGCCTTTATAATGATACACAGCCATTGAAAAAAAGGTGTCATGTACAGCATAATCTTAAACACAGACATCTATTGAAGTTATCCATCCCTGAAGAAGATTCAAGAATCAGGGTCCAAGTCATTCATTAGAAGTGAAAGCCCGTGGGTGGGAGGGGGGTAATGTCTCATACAGGACACTTTAACAAGAGGCCTATGGACCACATCGCTCACCTGTATCACCTTGGCCCATATTTAAAAATCCCTACATATTTGCATGTTAAACTTTGATCCCTTTTGTGATCCTAACATACCCCTGAGGGGAGCATGACTTTTACAAATTTGAATCTGTACTATATGTCAGAAATCTTTCATGTAAATGTAAAATTTTCTGGCACAGTGGTTCTTGAGAAGAAGATTTTTAAAGATTTTCACTATATATTTGTATGTAAAACTTTGATCCCCTATTGTGGCCCCATCCTAGCCCCCAGGGGCCATGATGTTTACAAACTTGAATTTGCACTTTCTCTGGCCCAATGGTTCTTGAGAAGAAGATTTTTAAAGATTTTCCTTACATATTCCAATGTAAATCTTTGATCCCCTATTGTGGCCCCACCCTACCCTCGGGGGCCATGGTTTTAACAAACTTGAATCAGCATTATGTCAGGAAGCTTTCATGAAAATAAAACTTTTCTGGTCCAGTGGTTCTTGAGAAGATTTAAAAAGATTTTCCCTATATATATTTCTATGTAAAACTTCGATTTCCTATTGTGGCCCCATCCTACCCCCCGGGGGCCATGATTTTAACAAACTTGAATCTGCACTATGTCAGGAAGCTTTCATATAAATTTGTATTTTCCTTGCCCAGTGGTTCTTGAGAGGAAGATTTTCCCTAGATATTTGCCTGTAAATCTTTTATCCACTATGTCAGGATGCTTTCATATGGAGCACTTTGGTTTTGAGAACTATCTTAATAAAATTAAAAATTTTGATATTAGACGATCTATTTGTAAGTTATGGATATCAGCTCATAAATTAATGATTGAAGTTGGTAGATATTCTGGTATTACTAGGAATGAACGAATATGTAACAAATGCAACTCCGGTTTATTAGGTGATGAGATCCATTTTTTGATTAAATGTGAAAGTTTGCTGATGAAAGAAAATCTTTTTTGGTACTATAGAAAAAACAGTTAAAAATTTTACCAAACTCAATGATGAACAAAAATTCATTTACATACTATGTTCTGAAGAGCCATCCATTCTAAATATAACTGGAAAATTTATTTTGAACAATATATGACACTGTATTTGTATATAACTATGTGTTATGTAATCACTTCTTTCTCTATTTGTATATGTATATGTACATTATTTGTATGTATTTTCATGCTGCCCCTTGAGGGCCCTTGATTGGAAATAAATATAGTATATGAATTTCAGCTCTTCTAGCCCAGTGGTTCTTAAAAAGATGATTTTTTAAATGACCTCACCCTATTTTCGCAATTTTGTGATTATCTACCCTTTGAAGGGGGCAAGGCCCTTCATCTGAACAAACCTGAATCCCCTTCACCCAAGGATGCTTTGTGCTAAGTTTGGTTGAAATTGGTGCAGTGGTTCTGGAGGAGAAGATGAACATGTGAAAAGTTTACAACGACAACAATGACTATGACAACACCGACGGACAACAAATTTCGATCAGAAAAGCTAACTTGAGCCTTTGGCTCAGGTGAGCTAAAACCTGAGCTCCTATGTCACTGTAGGCATTGGCTCAGGAGTTCCTATTTGTGGAATCTTACCTAATAGCTGCTGATGTCTCTACATGAGTGAAAGATTCTAAGAGACTCCAAACAACAATTAATTCACTGTGCTGAAAAAACATGTACCTTCAGATTGCAGTAAATATTTTTAGTCTAATTTGATTTTCTTATTCCTATGGAAACTAGATAAAACATATGTCATTATCTACAGTCTTGTTTCAATCAAAGTGATGCTTATTTGCAAAATGCATTATTTAATTTTTTACAGAGATGCTGCACTTCTACCTGATATTCATTAAACTTAATCAGTTGCCTTGAGATATTGATTTAACATATAAAAATTCATAAAATGTAAAAAGAAAAGAAAAAAGGAAATATGACCCAAGTTTCTTCAAAGACCTTGAATTTTATAAGACACAACAAACCGAAAACCATTATGTAGCTGGCACTGACACAAACTATTTACTGAATTCATGTTTCATTTCAATTCAATTTGATAAGAGATAAGTATGATAAGGGCAATGACTTTGAAGAAGTCAACAACTGCTGAATGGAAGAATTAACTGACATTGGATGAAACAGCATCAAAAACACAATTAAATAAACAATTATTCTGGCTCCTGCTGTCTCAAAAAAATCCTCCTAGGCACAAAATAAACACTAAAACTGTAAGGTCAAGGTCAGTAGGAACTGCTTCCTCTGTGCCAAACTGCATGTGCACCTATCAGTATTCTGGCATATTTATATACAGGAAGCTGCTGGCAGCTGATCTATTCATTTTATTTACTGCAAAACCACATGATTTTCTGATTTTGTTGTAAATAACTTTATTGTGTTACCTATGATGTAAGGATTGAGAGCATTGACTCTGATGGTATGATAGTGAAAATAACCTTGACTCTGTTGACAATCATCCGCAAATTGACAAAAAATGCAAGGAATTACCTCCAAATAAATTTAGTCTCTACATATTTCTTTCAAAATAGAAAACACACTCATTATTTACACATCTGGAGAAAATATGCCCGACTACCTCCTACAAGCAACAAAAACATTTGTTTTACAAAATTCTAAACAATTAGAGGTACAGGGCATCCTCTTATTCACATAAGAAAACTTCGCTGTGAAAATCAACAAAAAAATCTGAGGTTAAAACATTAGACTCATTGTATAAAGATCTAATGTAACAACTTCGTGCATTTCCCTTCTCTATGCCAAACTTCTCCTTTACCATGACTGCTGCAGTCTGTATCGCTTCAGGATTCCGGACTTTGTTTCCTATTTCAGTTTAAACATAATTACTTGCTTAATGTGAAATGGTTCACTCTTATGCAGTAGGATGCTGGGTGGAATTGGAATGAGGTATTAGGAGTAATTCCTATTTCATCAATTCAGAATGTGCACTGGTGTACTTCAGTGCATGATCCAAGATTACTGTGTGATGTTAAGTACCAGTATTGTGAAGTCTGAGATTTAATATTACGAGGAAACAGAAAAAAACCCACCCACTTTCTCTTTATAATGACACTTATTTCTGTGTCCCAGTAAGCAAGAGTTTGAAAGTTTCATCAAAACTGGAAGATTGTGTTGGCTTATAGAATAACACAATTTTATCCAGAGAAACTATAAAGCTAAGAAGAACAATCCTTAATTCCAATACGCCTCTTTTGGCCACCTTTTTTTGACATTCCTCTATTTTCTAGGGTCAGGTGTTTTTGGCATCATGGTACTCCAATCATCCTCAGTTCACACAAGTCAAAGAACCTCCATCCAATCTGATATTTTTTAAGTTTAATTATCAAAACCGGAAAAGAACAGATATTTTCAGGTGACTTTAATCTCACACATGCCCTTCCCCGATGTTTAATAGCCTTGAGTTTTTATAAACCATATCATGTGCAATTTCTAGTTTTTCTGACATTTCAGCTTTATCTGGTACATATTCATCATGAACGTTTGAAATTCTAAAAGTCTCTCCAACCTCCTTCTAACTCACAAGAATGAAACAAACTCTTGTCACTTCACAATGGCTTGTATTTTCGGGGTTACAAATTATATAAAATCCCTCTCAAAAGTCTCTTTTTCTATACTTCTCATTATACATATTTGTAACAGACAGTCCATTTTGTACAACTTCTTTCAAAGTCTTGAAAGACTCATCCTTTGTTATAGTAACCCCATTTGTGTGTACATGACCCTTATCCATATATATGATCATCAACTTGTCATCTAAATAGCAATAATAATCATTCAATAGAGTTATTGAACTCAGTTCATGCAAAGGTTGTACTTTACCCTTGGACACAATAGTCTATTTTATAAAAGGAGGAATTTTTGTCATAACTCAAACTTTAAATGGCCCAACGTGTCCACAAAATTTAGTGTTGAACATTTAGTTTCATCACGCAATGTCATATATTTTTTACTCCTGTTACCCTGTTGCAGCTAAGCCATCACAGTGAGCTTCAAATTTAACTGATACATATGTACATACATATATCTACAGTGAATGGAAGACATCCTACATTTATATACCAGAATGTAGAATTTCTATGAGCACATGACCTGCATGCTGTCCAGGGTTCTAGTTGTACAAGTTTTCTTCCACTAACATACAACATGTACTTTGAACTGAGAATACATGGTAAACACTTACCAGACGTCTGTCCTTGGGGTTCTTGTCTTTAGTAATGGTTCCAAAAATGGATGGCTGTAAAGAGGACCAAGTTAAAAAATGAAATCATATGCCAACTGTCATTTGTAACATTACACACAGATCATAACATCTGATAGCTAATTCAAACCTGTATCAAAATAAATTGAGCCTGTTTCATTACTTAGAAAACCTATATCCTTTCATATAAACAGCCAATTTACCTGAAAATTGGTTTTTATGTGTAAATTTTTGGAGGCCCTTGGTTTGCCCTGAAAGCGTGCATGGTATTTTGACTGTATTAAAACACACCTATCTGATTATCCAGATAGGATTTGTTACAGTAGTTATAAAAGATATGTGACAGACCACAAATAGAATACCACATACATCTCTCGCATTAAGGGGGAATACCGCAGGTTCACAAAACCATGAACACCGCAGATTCACGATATTTAAAAAAAAAAGATAGTGACCCTAATTTGATTCTCAATATATTTCCCTTTAGTTGCTTCCTTAATTGCAAATATCATCCCTTTTAATGGATGGACATTGTCTGACATGTGTTGAATATGTATGATAAGCATATCAAACAGATTGATTAGTGAACACCTGGTACTCTCCCTTTAATCTGTTGATGTGGAGGTTTAAAAAAAAGCATCCTATTAGTTTACCTGGTTTATGACTAATAGTAGTATCAACCAAATACCAGTATACGTAATATATGATACCATCATATCAAATGAACTTAAGTTTTTATGTTTTGCTAGATTTAATTTTCACTCAACACAAGGATGATAAAAAGTTTTCATGTCCAAACAAAACTATTATGATGACCTCACATTTCTGGAGTGCAGTCCAAAGCACAAGCACACTAGATAATTTATGATAAAAAGATTACAGGGGGGCTTCACAGAGCACATATACTCTATCCTACTTAATTTTGCAACAACAACAACAAAAATAGATACCTGGGTAATAGATATCATAAATAAGAAAAATTACAAATCAAAACTTGACAGCTAACAAATTTATGATCAAAAATTAAATTCATGGCTAACTGAATAACCAGCCTAGAGGGGCCTATCAAGTAAAATCTGTCACAGATCAGACTGTTGATTGTAAGGGACCTATCAAGTAAAATCTGTCATAGATCAGACTGTTGATTGTAACGGACATAATAGCTTCCAAAAGCAAAGTGTCTTCTGATATTTAACTATTAGCACTAAAATGTGTAGTTTGTTTGGCCTTCCAAAGACCCATCTTTTTCTACTTATCAGATTAAATAGTATTTTGGACATCTTTAGACATCCACAATCTTAGGAAAACCTAGTAATTCTAAATCCTATCACTATGTACAGACCCTGAAGTGTATTACTACCCCACTTGCACGGAAGGATTCTTGCACGGATCGCTGAACAGTTTTTATGGTACGCTGAACAGTGTGCATGGAACACTGAACGGTTTGCATGGAACACTGAACAGTTTGCATGGAACACTGAACGGTTTGCATGGAACGCTTCGCACGAAATGCTGACCACGTTGTAGGTGTGGCTTGCATGCTTTGTGAACAGTAGGCATGATCTGCATGCTTTCGATTTTCCGGCATTAATTGGTTCTTCCTGGGATTAGTTTAAACAAGAAATAATTTCTATATGTAATGGTAAAATTCTAGATATTAAAAGAGGTTGAAAGAAATTATAATGATCCTTTTTAGATTGATTGCATCTTGTTTAATGTCTCACTCGAGAATTTTTCACTCATATGGAGACGTCACCAAGACTGGTGAAGGGCTTCAAATTTAGGTCTTTGCTGGGTGCTTACGGCCATTGAACAGTGAGGGTTTTTTAGCGTGCCACACCCACTGTGACACGGGAAATCCGTTTTTAAGGTCATTTCCGAGGACCCATGACATTCACACCTGATGCCGAGTGTTTGGCGATAGAACTGTCACTACCTGTTTTAACGACTTAGGTTTGTCGCAGCTGGGATTCGAACCCCAGCCTTTCACATGCGGGGCGAACGCTCTAACCTCTAGACCACCGTGGCGGTTTAGTGATTGCTAATGGATGATGCGGTAAATTTCATTTTTACTTATTAGCTCATTGACTTATGAACACAAATGGATATTTTTTTAACTTCAGAAAGAAAAGAAAAAAGATGCAAATATTGTATTGTCATGGAATATTGATTATTCAACTTTTATTGATTTCTTGCTCTATCAACATGATTAAATTCATTTAAACTGTTGCATCTTAGTGTTGTTAAAATACAAGTGTAATTTGTATATTCTAGGACTTTTCTCAAAGACAGACATTAAATAATCTATATATAGGATCTCCCATGGTTTGTGGTGATATGGTGATATGATTTATATTCAACGAGTTGTGTGTTTTCTATCCCTGACCCTACCAAGGGTGTTAAAATTGCTCTGAAGGCTATGAATATATCAGGTTTTGCTCTCCCTGATGGTTTTAAAATAACTGTTTTGTTTCGATTATTTGCAGATTTTCACTGTTGAAAGTCGGTCTTAGAGAAATTTTGAAATAATTGCTCAAATTCCCAACAATGTCCACTTGTCCTAACTAGATCCCATACTAAAAGGACTTACAGTCTGCACATTTTTATGGGCATGGCTTGATCATGTATGGAAAGATTCTTGCACAAATGGTTTGCATGGAATGCTGAACAGTCTGCCTATAACGGTGAACGGTTTGCATGGAATGGTCAACGGTTTGCATTGGAATGGTCAACGGTTTGCACGGAACGATGAACGGTTTGCTCAGAATGAAATGAAACGCTTTGGAGGTGTAGTAGTATGCTTCAGGGTCTGTATAACTGTTAATCTCTGATAGTGATGACAAATTATCCTTAATCAATATACCAGGTATAAGCAAGAAAAAATACCTAAGGATTTTCTAGGTCAGATCTTGTCAATTTTCAATATGTGGATGAGACAGATGTCATGCTCTTGCAAATATTATCAATGATATGTATAAAAAGCTTTGGCATGGCATCTGTTGCCTGTTCAAAAATACTGTAAACAGAATTAATTACTATCCCTAAAAATACTACATGACCAATCACTAGTGGGATTGACTGAACCACATTGCTCTCCTAAAACAACTTCCAGATGTAGTAGTGGTCAAAATAAACTATCTTCCAAAATTATTTCATCAGATGTCCATTCTCATTGAGAAACTCACATTAAT
Source organism: Ostrea edulis (assembly GCF_947568905.1). NCBI lineage: Eukaryota > Metazoa > Mollusca > Bivalvia > Ostreida > Ostreidae > Ostrea > Ostrea edulis. Next base: position 1,733,153 of record NC_079167.1, on the reverse strand, counting down.
GATAAAGGAGAGGAACTTTTATACAAAAGAATCTCCTTATTCTTCACACATGCCAAGATTAAGGATGTAGTAACTCTTCTTCTGGAGTTAACAGGCCCTTTGCATCTAATATAAGATCTTTTCCATCAAATGAAATCAATTGTCTCTCACAATCACAAAAGTCAATAAGAAATTTTTGACTTACCCTAAGTTGAGACCAAAATGTTCTACATAATCACTTCTCAGATTCACCCAATTATTATCCAACAAACTTTTCCTCCATTTTGTATAAAAAAGATTCAAAAGAAAATATAATGGACTTGGCTTCTTGCATAGGGTAATAGGATGCCAGTAAGAAAAACAAAGATTGTTCCATTACTTGCAGGCAGGGAGAAACAGGATGGAATTATTAATGGTTTCTGGTGAATGATCTGCATCAGCAGTGGGACAAATGATTCATTTCTGACCAGAATTGCATCACAAATAGTATTACTCAACAAGTGATGAGGCAACAGACAATATTTCAATGAAGAGTGACTCATGATTGTCAGAAATTATATCCCAGAAAGCTCTTTTGTAACAATACACAATTTCACAGAAATGTAATTGTCTAAAGTGATTTCAGTGAACTTCCTTAAAAAGGAAATTCATATAAGGAGAGTAGGTCACTTAAATCTTTGAAGAAATGTTCTTCCTTCCTTTCATTAATATAATCTCATCTGATTCTTAAACTGGTGCTTTTAATGTAGAATGTCATGTCAGTGATGTTAGGGAGGACTGTATAACATTAAAAAGAGGGTTTTGTATGGTTGCAACAAGGTTCACTATCTGTGTCTATCATTTTGCAACAATCTGTAAAGTGTATAAAAAAAAAAACACCAAAAAAAAAACCAAACTTTCTCATCCTATAAATTAGCAGATTTTTGTACATTACCAAGACAACAATTCATGAAAGTGGGAAGCTAATGGTTTGAGGGGGTCATTGGTGTTGGAGTAAACAGAATAAAAACCACATGTCTGTGTGGGTCACCACCATACCCTCTAAAACACAACCACTGCAGGATAAGAATTGAAAATGGGTCACAGAGGTGAGAAGCTAGTGTGCCACCCAGACACCCTTCATAATCTATATATAGGTCCAGGGTGAGTTGTGTGATTCTATATAACTGGTCCAGGGTGAGTTGTGGGACTATATAACTGGTCCAGGGTGAGTTGTGGGACTATATAACTGGTCCAGGGTGAGTTGTGGGACTATATAACTGGTCCAGGGTGAGTTGTGGGACTATATAACCGGTCCAGGGTGAGTTGTGGGACTATATAACTGGTCCAGGGTGAGTTGTGGGACTATATAACTGGTCCAGGGTGAGTTGTGTGATTCTATATAACTGGTCCAGGGTGAGTTGTGGGATTCTATATAACTGGTCCAGGGTGAGTTGTGGGATTCTATATAACTGGTCCAGGGTGAGTTGTGGGACTATATAACTGGTCCAGGGTGAGTTGTGGGACTATATAACTGGTCCAGGGTGAGTTGTGGGATTCTATATAACTGGTCCAGGGTGAGTTGTGGGATTCTATATAACTGGTCCAGGGTGAGTTGTGGGACTATATAACTGGTCCAGGGTGAGTTGTGGGACTATATAACTGGTCCAGGGTGAGTTGTGGGACTATATAACTGGTCCAGGGTGAGTTGTGGGACCCCAGACACCCTTCATAATTTATATAACTGGTCCAAGGTGAGTTGTACGACTAAATTTGAATTGCAGTCCTTGTTGTATTTAAATCAATATTCCTACCTAGTATCTTGTTGAAATATTCTCCCGCATACACTGTGGCTAATTCACGTCAATAAAAAAGAATCCCATTTAATTTTAAATTAAGCTTACCTTTAGATGACCAACTTTTACAAACTTCAAGACCACTAATGCTACAATTCAGGGTTACAATTTAGTGCTTTGGGCTGATGGGAAAGAGAAGTACAGGATGTTGTGAATCCAATATTTTTTTTTAAATTGTTCTGCTTTACAAAAAAAAAAAGAGAGATTTAGGGATGCAACAGACTTTGCTTCCATAAATTGTCTATGAGCTACCTAAAATTGTGTACATAGATCTATAACTCTATCAGACTAATTTTTCTCTCTCACCTTTCAGTAGCTGTAATTACTAACAATTGTAGGTTCTATCACTTACCCTAGGCTTTGCTGTCTGTTTCAGTCCTATTGCAGGCTGGCTCCGAGAGGACTGCAAATAGACACAGAAAATGTCATAAATAAAGCACCTATTCAATGTCACTACCATATCTAAAAAAACTTTAGGCTCAAATCAAATAATTTGTAACTGGAAAAGATACCATACTTAGTATGCAGTATTGAAAATCAATACAATTCTCCAGCAAAATTAAACACAAACATACCAGGTGCAATGCAGCTACAAAGCCAATTTCATATTAAACATTATTTCACCATCAAGCAATATGTAAATTCATAGCTCCAACTCACCTGCTTTAGACATGAGCAGACAATACAAAATAATTCTCTCCCAATACAACACATTCTGTTCCATACATTTAATTCATTTGTGTTTGATGCAAAAGAAACATGATAAACAATTTATATTGCGATGCATATTTGCAATCAATACATTTTGCAATGATGCACAACAAGGGGAATAACTCAAGACTTATGATACAGTGCCAATGTACACAAAATGTTATGAAAATATGCTGATATGTTACCATGACATTTTTTTGATTTAACATTGACAATAAAAAAAATTCTCAGCAGGTGTAAAGCAGCAAAAAGGTTAAATTATTCATAAAATTAATTTCCATGAATGATCTTTGGCATTTGATATTTAGAAACAAAACAATACACCAGCAATGTCCTTAATAAACATTCCATTCCGAGAGGTAACACATTTCCTACCTTGCCAAAAGGACAAGTATTAAACTTCTACAAGGAATCCAAGGCAAATGTGACATTGAAACACAGATATTATACAGGTACTACGAAAGGACAAGTTCCAGCACTAGTGGAGAGCAGCTCCCATCTCAGACTAGTTGACAGTTATATCAGCTGTGAATGGAGGAGACCTGACAGCGTAAAACACACAGGTCATGGGAGTGAATAAATCTGTCACACTCCTATGTGTAACAGTTGTGTTCCCCCCCCCCCTTCACCCTGTTGTGTACAGTTGTACACCTGATCAAAGTTGTCATACTCATGAACATTTGTTAAAAACAAAGAAATTCACAATTTGTTTTCCTTTCATATGAAACATGCAAGGAAGCTTCTTGGCATCTGCCTTCTAAATAAGTCCAAGATTTTGTCTGTTGTAATGATTTGATTGAAGTATATAAACAGACTAATACCTGAAAGGTCAATGACTCCTAGCTAGAAACTCAACAAGTAAACAATATCACCACAGTACTTAGGAATACTAGCAGTAACTGAGACCCTTTCACATCTGTTCTGTATTTAGAATAAATATTGTTTTTTCACTAAAGGTCTGTTATATCCCCCTTGATGTTTGCATTGTTGAATGTAGTTACCTGAAAATCTTCTGCCTCATTGAAAAATTACACATGCCCAGTGGGCAAATAGTCCCATGTCTTTTCAAACACAACAAATCTATAATGCATTCAAATTTTAAACTATATGGCTGTATCACTGTCCAAATATTAATGTCCACATTTAAGAAATATTTATGTAAATGACAATATTCTCAGGGCAACAAAAGGCATTTACCTGTAACTGTCCCTAAAGTTCTCACGCTATACTCCTTCAATATCTCAAATCTAACAGACGAAAAGATGGGGATCTGGGATTTTCACAAATATTGAAGAATAAATTACACGTTCACCATTCAAAATCAAATTCTAAATTTTTTTAACAAAAGAATAATCAGGGTCGCTTTTAAATCAAACTCCTAACAAGAAGATGGTTGTCATCAATGAAGGATAATGAATGCTTTGTGCATGGAAACACACATTCATCCATGGTGAAATGAAATTAGCTTAGAATTTTCAGAAAGATTTGTTTGCATGGTTTCAAATTCTTTAAAAATGAGTCAATATTGTCATAAGAATCGTCACTGAGAGACTTATTTGACAATCAACATGACACCTGAGTGTTTTAATTCCAACTTTCTAGGAGGGTCTACCTAATTATACTTTCAACTGTTACTTAGAAAACCTCACTTTTCACTCATATTCCTTACACAAATTCCTTCATGATAATTTGCTTTAGGTTGCTTTTTTTCTCTTTTATATATATATATATAGAGAGAGAGAGAGAGAGAGAGAGAGAGAGAGAGAGAGAGAGAGAGAGAGAGAGAGAGAGAGACACACACACACACACTCACTGTGGAATCATTAGAATTCGAGGTGGCTCAATTTTCATGGAATTCGTGGGTACCCCTCACCCACGAATTTACATCCTCAACGAATAAAGCAATATTTACATTCCAGAGTTATCTTTCTTACAAATACATAAATCCACGAAATTACGTCCCCATGAACCCGTAAAAATTCAGCAATCCACGAAAATTGGCCCCCACAATTTTAAATGATTCTACAGTATAGCTTAAAGATCAGCTCCATTTGTTTATTTGAAATTTTAACCATATGATGTGCAATGACTCCTTCCTTCTTGTCCAATATAATTTTGTCCCAAACTCAAGTATACATGTATGCCACTATGTCTCAATCTATGTTGACTATGTCTTTTGGCTTTCTTTCCTTTAGTATGTAATGCTCCAATTATATATGTCCTGTTTGGGCTCTGGATCAGAAATAAATCTATCACATTCTACTCTTGGACAACTGCTAATCTTAAGACAATGTAAGATACACTAAATTTGAATTGCTCCAAACTACAAAAATAGAAAAGTCAGAATTTTGGCTCAGTATTAACATTTTTTCACAGCATTTCTCTCAACACAAATTTGAGAAGTGCACAAACATATCGCTGATTGTTCTGCAGTCTGAAGTGATGAAAAATCACCGACAACAAACATGTCAAGCCACATTAAGTCTCTGTGCATCCTAGCCTAATGGACATCCATCATGATTATATGGGTTATTTTCTGACAAGCTAGAACAATGTACAAAATCATGCATCAATACACAACATCTTATATCACATCAATCAAAAACAAAGGTCTCAGACTGTGGCCATATAACACTGGAAGAAAGAGGAATTTCAGTTTTCAAAGTTTCAAAAAACAAAAAAGCAATCCATTTCATATGCAATATCAAATTACAAACACTTTCACTGTTATGCATGCTCTTGCATTTCTAGAAACAAACTTTGGTCCAGTGAGAATTGAATGAATCAACACTGAATCATTTTGTCAAATCCAATATTTCCTGAAGTGGTCTCTTATACAATGAAATCTATGCAGCACATGTCATTTCAACAATCTAAGGCAGTATACTGGCAAATCGATCAATTTCTAGACATACACCATGGTACAAGAACTAACATTTATCTAGATTAGCCATCTTTTGACTTCAACTCATGACCTTGTGAACCATTCCCAAATATTTTGCTGAATTTCTTCCAAGAAATTGATTGATTTTATGAGAGAGAAAGAGAGAGATTTCCTAGATGTTCAACATAATAGCTTTTCAGTTTGCAATGCATTTAACAATCCAGTAATAATGAAGCTTTAATTTAGCACTGTTATTACAAGCATTGTGATATCACATATCTATAGATATGAAACTGCATTTTATCCAAAGATACCACGTTGTTGAAGTTCAATAAAAACTTTCTTTCAAACAATAAAATGGGCCTTACTATCATTTACAAACACTTCAAAGGTAACAATAGGGTATAAGGGTACTTCTGATGACATCATGTGTTTATGGAAGTTAACTGTTAACTTGGTAGATGAATGCCACTATCTCTAACAGTATCTAGAGGAAGGTGACAAATTAACACAGTACAACCATGCAAACAAACAACCCCAAGCACTGCTGGAATGTTTACTAATTTACAACATTTAATTTTCAGTACAGTAGATGACTAGCATGACAGAGAGAGGTTCATGTGATGATCCACAAATATACTGACACATTTCCTGGACATCCCAAAAAACAAAATTTCAAAAAATTCTCAGTTCAGCTAAAGTTTGGGGATGCATATTGTGACTCAAAGAATTTTTTTAAAAACATGACTCTGATACTAAATAAACCATACATACTTTGTAATTCCCATTTAAAATCCACATATTGACAGAATTTTTAAGAAACTGTATACCTGAGAAAGGTAGCGCTGTAATTGTGGATATGTTAGATTAAGACATGGAACTCCTTCCAAACATAAATTCATCTTGGTAAGCACGGTAGAAAACGAGCTGGGGTTTCATTTCCAATATCCAATTATTCCCATTTCAAAATGAAATCCAGTCAGTGAAATGATTGTATGAATTTAGATCTATAATACATGTTCTGTGGTAGGTTTATGATTCTAACACAGCTGCCACACATTCATTTTAAGTGTTTATCAAGTCAACACACACTATATCCAAAATACATCCAAAATATTGAACAATTTGAAAATTTAAAGGGACATAAGTGTTATCACACATTGGGTGTTTCACTTCGATCGTTCGATCGCAGTAGAACAGGTAAGAGAGCCACACATTTCAAGGTTTCTATACACTGTCTTGCACATAGTTGGGTATGGCCTGTAGTTGAAAAAAAGACCTGCCTTCCATAGTTTTGAACAATAGGAACTGCTAATTGATCTGTGATCAATCAAGTGAAGCAATGGGAGGGCATTACAGGACCTATTATTATAAAGGAGATAGTCCTTAAATTACCAGCATGGAACAATAATGTCCATCCTTGAGGACCAATAATTAGCCTAGTTATTTTTCATCAGTAGACTCAAATCACCAACACAGTCCTCTATACCTTTTATCAATAGTTCAATTATTCACAGTAACTTTATCTTCATATCATAATAACTTTGAGATTATATATACAACCAGGCCATGAAACAAGTGGAGTTTTAAATTGCAGTCCTATAGAGAGATAATATATGAAGCCAAAGATATTGATACTTTGTATACTGTTATCATATTTTATAGGCCCTTCTGTCCGCAGTTTAACATAAAAAATTGGAACTAATTCAACTAATGCAGTCTTGTTTAAATATTGTTTAAAAAGAATTAAGAAAACTATGAAAGGCAATAGTGTGTGTGATAATTTTCAGACACATTTTTCATTCAGCAGAAAATCTGATTTCTCACAATTCAAAAAAAAAGAAGTCAGACATGAGAAAAATGCCACAATACATACCCTGTAAATAAACCATTAAAACATTGTAGATTTGCAAAATTAAATGCACGGTCAATATTTTCCTACCTTTCAGAAAGGAATTTATCATTAAATTATCAAATAGGTCAGAGCAAACAGATTGATAGCATATGAAATAGTTTAAATATTGTCAAAGCATTTCATTACCTAAATGTCAAGTATTGCGTTGGAGAAAAATATTGATCGTTAAAATAATGAATCCCTGGTTAATATTGCAGTTCGTTACATTAATGCAGCCTGCAATTTTCAAAAAGAAATTCTTCAGAATTGTGTATTATACATGCAACTATTTTTAAAACAATTTTCTCTTCTCTTAATTACTTCAACCACATTATAAATTATGTGTCCTGTGGAAGGTCTGATTGGATTTCTAGTATTCAATTTAATGCTGGATTTCAATTCATTCCATGACTAAACACAACCATTATCTTCAATGCCCTAAACTGCTGTAAATCTCGGAGACCCAGCACAACAACATCCCCGCTGTCTTTCAGATGACACCAAGTTACCCAGTGTGTCTTTTGTCTGTGATCAAACTGTGACCCAATCTGTGATAAACTTTTGCTGTTGTTTATTTTTTCCCACACCAAAGATTATTATCAAGGTGAGTCAGTGATTTCAATTGATTACCTGAGTGGTACATACTTCACAGGTGTGGCTTATTAGGGGGGTAAAGAGGACAAGGAGGAATCAAATTTCCTAACTTTTAATCCTTTGACACAAAACAACAAATCCTGTTACATTTCTGCTTTAAAACTAGAGGCACATGGGCCACATCGCTCACTTGAGTCACCATGGCCTTGCTGTCGTTTAGCTGTTGTGATTTTTAAAAGATTTTTTTTTCTATCTTCATTCCCATGAACAATGTTGACCCATTATTGTGGCCCTGACCTAACCCCAAAGGGTTATGACATAACCGACCTTGAAATTGCACATGGGGATGTCTCAATACTAATACGACTAACATGACCATGCTGTTCTGGAGAAGTTAAAGATCAAATATCACAGTATGAAATGAAAGGTCTTGCCACAATAAATCTATACAAAAATATGAAAGCTCCACCTAAAAAAGTTCAAGAGATATTGAAAAGGGTAGGGTTTCTTAAAAGTCAAACTTTAAGGCCAAAAGGTTAAAAATTGGGTGCCTTAAAAAAGGCACAAGGAATGCACATATGAAACATGAAATGTCCTATCACTCACCATTCAAAAGCTATGAGCAAGATTAAAGTTACGGACAGACAGGCAAAGAAGAAACCCAATATGCCCCTGACTATAGTAACGGGGTGGGGCTGTCACAGTTCCTAAAATTTTCGGGTCGGGTCGGTTTAGGATTTTTTAATTCGAGTTTGATTATTTCAGTTCAGGTCTATATAGCTATTTTAAAAATCTAATATACAGTTAAAATCAAAAACCTTTATTGTATTTCATTACAATAATTACTTGCGGATGTGGACTGGTTTAAACTTGAAATCCATGGTACTAGAAACAGCATTGTCACTTCTACTCATTTTCATTCCATGCTTTCAATGTTTTGTCATTGATGTTGATCCTGTGGCGTATTTTAAATGTGTCTGACATATCTTACATACTGTCATTGTTTTGCCCACAATGCCATCATTTCACAATTGATCAAAATACAGCTACATTTGAGGATTTTGATGCCATTTTGTTTAAACAGATTCCTAACAATGATTCTATCGTAAAAACCGGACTTGAACCATACGTGACCCAAACAACACAACCTGAAGTTTTCAGCTATTTTGGGTACCCTTTGCAGCCCTATGATGGGGGCATTAACAAGAGGGCCACAGGCCTTATCGGTCACCTGAGTACTGGTGAAAAGTATCACTACTTCCATGGGCTATGAAATCTAGAAAAAAATTCCTGTTCTGAATATCTAAGCTAAATTCCAATGTTCAGCAACAGTATAAAACAAGATGTGTTCTTAAAACTTCAATGCCCTCAAAAGTGCATACACTGATGAAAGGCTTTACATAATACAATATGTGCATTAACATTAATAGATATGACTAATTTGGACCCATCCTAGAGTCAAAACCCTGGGCTGTGAAATTCACCATTTTTTCAACATCCTTTTCTGCTATTCCTAAGTATGTATTTAGATTTTATACAGTATCAGCTAATTTATTGTGAGCAAGAATACCCCCCGCTTACCCCAATCTCCCAAAGGGTGTTGTTAATAGGTATAAATTACCCCTTTCCTGAGTGCAAAAAAGAAAGCGCATGACAAAACCTTAGGTAGTCTCTTCTCTAGGAACACAGTATCTCCATGCGATGAAAAAAGCCGTTCAAGATAAGAATGGAAACCTTATTGCTACTTTCATGTCCAGTGCCCTTGACCTTTTGACCCCAAATTCGATAGGGAACATCTTCGTCCCAAGGGTAGTCCATATATATGATATGGTGACTGTAGGTGGAAAGGATAACGCTTTAGAACCCGGAAACCACTGCATCTACAGACGGACAACCCGATTCCACTACCCCCGCCCGACTTTGTTGCGTAGTACAATGAAGAACTCAACAAAAATCCTTTATATGTTTTAACAGCCAAAAAATAAATACATTAATTTTGCTACATTGAAGGGCACAATTCCATCAAAATCAACGAACAGGAACAAAATTCAAACTCAATCTGTAACTCATCAATATAAATTTGCATACAAAAAATCAGTTCAATATCTCTAGGCGTTTTGAAAAAATGTCGGGAAAACTGGTTGTAACGGTAATTTTTCTAAGTTAAAGGGGCACAACTCCTTTAAAAAATCAACAAACTGGAACAAAACTAATCTGTAAATCATCAATATACACATGTATACAAAAAAATCAATTCAACATCTCAAGACGTTTAGAAAAAAAGTTCGGAAAACTGAGTGTTGTAGAAGGATGGACAAGGATAAAACTATTTTTATGCGGACGTATCTTATGTATTATGGTGCATAAAAATTCTTGAGTGGGACGTTAAACAATATACACTGTACAATCAATCAATAACACTAAAAATGTTTTTTAAATGTTTTACACATAAATACTATTTACCAAGTTTTGGATCATGAAATTTACAATTTTGGTAGAAGCCTTCCTGCTCTACATCACTATGCATTTAGTTTTTCTCACACATGTATGGCTGTGGAGAAGATTTTTGAAAACTGGTCAATTTGTGACAGTTTTTCCCCACACCTAAAGCCCCAGGGCTGTAAGAGTCCTGAAAAGAATTGGAAGGGTAGTTATCAAGAAGAAGTTAAAAATGTTCAGTTGTTAATGCACGACGGATACAGACCAACTGCAATAACGATTGAAAATTCTGATAAGAATAAATGATATGATATAGATTTGATTGATAGATGTGGTATATTGATATTGATATGGTACATATGATACGATAGATATGGTATGTTGATATGAATAAATGGCCTCAACTTATCCTCCATTTGAATGCACCATAATACATAAGATACGACCAAAAATAGAAAAATATATACTGTGCAGGGACCACTAATAACCATATTAATAAAGAGCATAAGTTGAAATTCCCATAATGCAATAGAAAAAAATAATAGCTGTCTATCCTTTTCAGAATACAATTCCAAAAAGATGGACATTACATACTGACAATTAAATGAACAAATCACCAATGTCCAAATTTTTACTTTAATTTAGCAAAACAAAAGAGGATATTCTTAAGACAATATTTGTGCTAATCAATATAATAAAAAAAAATCTTACAAGAATTTAAAATATTTCTGCAAGTTACATCTTCCCCTGTTAAATTTTGTTGATTCTTGGCCTGTCTAGTGTCCGCCCTTAAAGGGGAAGGCAACCCAAAAATTTTTTTACATGATAAATGATAGAATTAATTATATGATAAAAATTTGTCATACTATTCTGTTGATATATGGCCTAGATAAGCTTCAGTACTGTTAAAAATTGAAATTCCCGCCATCTATAGAGGTTGCCATGATTGACTGAATGTCTTCTTTTCTAAATTTTTTCTTGCGAAAGAACGGGCTCAAATCTATACGGTTTCAAACTTAACTGTTCGTGACTTGTCATGTTTACAGTGCTGCTGATGAAATAAACTGGAACCGACAGTGTGACGTCATAAATTAATCTTTAATGGCCACTCTCTTAGTGGCGGGTAATTTAAAATACATGATAGATTAATAATGATTTAATCGTTAAGCGAGGATTTTTGTTGTTTAAGACTGCCATTCACGATATCAGTAAGCAATACTTTATTCATAAAAGCAACAATGTGATTAAGGTTGCCTTTCTCTTTAATTATACATTGAATTTAATGACCTATGATCATTCCTACCCTTCGAATCTGCCCCTTGTGTCTCAGGGCCCCCATGGCTGCGATCCTGTACTCCTTCTCTAGCTGGTTATACTGAAGCTGAATCCAACTGCAGGTACAAAAAGCATTCTAAATGCGGAGACACTTATTAAATATCATTGTCAATATCCCAAAACTTATATAGCTTCATAATTTCATATGAAATCATTTACTGCATTTTTATAAACATTATTTCGGAAATCAGCAGCTGATGAAACAATGTGTATCTTAGGACAATGAGTGTGTGTATATATCTTTCAATATTATTAATCATATATAAAAATAAACTTAACAAACTTTATATTGTTCTCAAGTTGCTTTTCTTCTCGCCTCTGAAAACATACAAAGAAAGGTAACTCTTATATACATATCGCAGCCAAATCATCATAATGAAAATGGGTTTTGTCCCTTATATACCTGAATATTTTGATTACTACTGACAATAATTGATTTTAGTTTGATCAGAACAATGATAGAGCAGAATTCATTTATTCTATGCATGATGTCAATCTGAGATAAAAACTTTACTCTTTGCAATCCCTGGGGCTCCTTCTCATCATATTGGGCCAACTCTTTTTGTAAGACTTGAAGCTTTCTTTTCTCAGCCTCCAAGAGACGAAATGTTACCTGAATAATAAAATAAAACATCTGTGCTACTAAAGAAAAAAAAATCAGCTGTCTAATAAAATAAACACATCTGGAAGTAAATATTCATTTGGTGAATACGGCAACAGCTTTTTAAAAGTGTATGTATTGACAACGAAGTATTAGATTACATATTTGATCCATCAACGAGCATAATCAATATGGCATGTAATTGATTAGATTCACTTTTGCTCATGGCAGGAAGTTAGGTTACAGATTTATAACTGAGGAAAATCTAATGATACTCAAATCCTGTCACATACAATTTCTATATAGGTATGCTCGACAAGAAATCACTTTAAATTTATAGATCTTCATATCTCCAATAATCTCTACTTATCAAAATACAATCAGAAGTGGAAACAAAATCATCTATTTCATATTTCCAGTTCTTTTATTTTTATCATATGCTACCATTGTGGAAATTTTTCAAACATTAATTGATAAATATGAACAAAATTTCTTCAAGGTAATTATCGACTAATATGGTTCTAAAATTAAAATCTAGAGTATATTAAAACATTTCATCTCAAACAGAATACATTTGATAAGTTGTAAATTTGCAATATGTTCCTCTAATCACCATGTTCAAAACAACTAAATTTCATGCGCAGCATTTACTGTGAAAAACAGCAACAAACTTTACATTCATTCACTGTGACAAACAGCAACAAACTTTACAGATCATTCACTGTGACAAACAGCAACAAACTTTACAGATCATTCACTGTGACAGACAGCAACAAACTTTACAGTTCATTCACTGTGACAGACGGCAACAAACTTTACATTCATTCACTGTGACAGACGGCAACAAACTTTACATTCATTCACTGTGACAGACAGCAACAAACTTTACAGATCATTGACTGTGACAGACAGCAACAAACTTTACAGATCATTGACTGTGACAGACGGCAACAAACTTTACATTCATTCACTGTGACAAACAGCAACAAACTTTACAGATCATTCACTGTGACAGACGGCAACAAACTTTACAGTTCATTCACTGTGACAGACGGCAACAAACTTTACATTCATTCACTGTGACAAACAGCAACAAACTTTACAGATCATTCACTCTTATTTATATGTTGTTATGACAGGTTACGTCATTTGTGCATCCATATATAGCTCAAGTTTATACATGTCATTTTTAATTCTTGTGGATTATCGTGTGTGTATGTATAGTCTTCTGTCAATTAATTAATTTATCCAGGATGAAGGAGAGAATTGGGAGAATCTTCAACTAATTACAACTCAACTAATTACAACTCTACTAATTACAAGTTCTACTAATTACAACTCTACTAATTACAACTCTACTAATTACAACTCTACTAATTACAAGTCTACTAATTACAACTCTACTAATTACAACTCTACTAATTACAAGTTCTACTAATTACAAGTCTACTAATTACAACTCTACTAATTACAAGTTCTACTAATTACAACTCTACTAATTACAACTCAACTAATTACAACTCAACTAATTACAACTCAACTAATTACAACTCAACTAATTACAACTCAACTAATTACAACTCAACTAATTACAACTCAACTAATTACAACTCAACTAATTACAACTCAACTAATTACAACTCTACTAATTACAACTCTACTAATTACAACTCTACTAATTACAACTCAACTAATTACAACTCTACTAATTACAACTCAACTAATTACAACTCAACTAATTACAACTCAACTAATTACAACTCAACTAATTACAACTCTACTAATTACAACTCTACTAATTACAACTCTACTAATTACAACTCAACTAATTACAACTCAACTAATTACAACTCAACTAATTACAACTCTACTAATTACAACTCTACTAATTACAACTCTACTAATTACAACTCTACTAATTACAACTCAACTAATTACAACTCTACTAATTACAACTCAACTAATTACAACTCAACTAATTACAACTCTACTAATTACAACTCTACTAATTACAACTCAACTAATTACAACTCTACTAATTACAACTCAACTAATTACAACTCTACTAATTACAACTCAACTAATTACAACTCAACTAATTACAACTCTACTAATTACAACTCTACTAATTACAACTCTACTAATTACAACTCTACTAATTACAACTCAACTAATTACAACTCTACTAATTACAACTCTACTAATTACAACTCTACTAATTACAACTCTACTAATTACAACTCTACTAATTACAACTCTACTAATTACAACTCTACTAATTACAACTCTACTAATTACAACTCTACTAATTACAACTCTACTAATTACAACTCTACTAATTACAACTCAACTAATTACAACTCAACTAATTACAACTCTACTAATTACAACTCAACTAATTACAACTCTACTAATTACAACTCAACTAATTACAACTCAACTAATTACAACTCTACTAATTACAACTCTACTAATTACAACTCTACTAATTACAACTCTACTAATTACAACTCAACTAATTACAACTCTACTAATTACAACTCTACTAATTACAACTCTACTAATTACAACTCTACTAATTACAACTCTACTAATTACAACTCAACTAATTACAACTCTACTAATTACAACTCTACTAATTACAACTCTACTAATTACAACTCTACTAATTACAACTCAACTAATTACAAGTTCAACTAATTACAACTCTACTAATTACAAGTTCTACTAATTACAAGTTCTACTAATTACAAGTTCTACTAATTACAACTCTACTAATTACAACTCAACTAATTACAACTCTACTAATTACAAGTTCAACTAATTACAACTCTACTAATTACAACTCTACTAATTACAACTCTACTAATTACAACTCTACTAATTACAACTCAACTAATTACAACTCAACTAATTACAAGTTCTACTAATTACAAGTTCTACTAATTACAAGTTCTACTAATTACAAGTTCTACTAATTACAACTCTACTAATTACAACTCTACTAATTACAAGTTCTACTAATTACAAGTTCTACTAATTACAAGTTCTACTAATTACAAGTTCTACTAATTACAAGTTCTACTAATTACAAGTTCTACTAATTACAAGTTCTACTAATTACAAGTTCTACTAATTACAAGTTCAACTAATTACAACTCTACTAATTACAACTCTACTAATTACAAGTTCTACTAATTACAAGTTCTACTAATTACAAGTTCTACTAATTACAAGTTCTACTAATTACAAGTTCTACTAATTACAAGTTCTACTAATTACAAGTTTTAAAACCAGTTTGACATCTGGAGAACTATCTCCCCTCACTTCCAAAATAATCACATACGGTAATTATGTTTTCTAACTACAGAACAACACCCGTAATCATTGTTTACCAATCAAAACTGGACAGTGGTTTAATATAGAGACAAATCAAAGAATATGTAGATTGTGTTAACAAAAATAATAGAGATGAATCTTATTATATGTTGGAATGCCCTTATTTACGTTTCCAATGTTTTTGTCTTTAGTATCTTTACAAATTGTAATGATAGCAATTTTCTTGTGAATGCATTGCAGTTGTGTCAACAATGAGTGTATGAATTTTGATAAATATCGTACATCTATTTCAATGGATGGGAATTCCAACAGAAATGAAAGTATATATAAGAGGAAAAAAATCATTTTTGAAAATACATGAGGGTATGAACTGCAACACTTCATGCTGGCATAGTATATATGAAACGCTAATGCACTTCATGAAGCATACCTGCATCTACGTATTTTCAAAAATGAAATTTATTTTTAAACAAGTAAAGGCAGGAAAGATTTTTCACATAGCATCCTAATATCATAAAATTCAAAGAAATAATGTTCTCAACTAATTTTACAACACAGAAAAGGATCTCGGTTTCTAACAAGAATATAATGAAGGTTGTCCCTACGTGTAATAATCAGTGGCGTAGTTATCATGCATGCCTGCATGCCAAAGCAGCCACATTTTTTCGAGAAGCGAATAAAACAAAATGTTTGTGAGATACAAATGCCCCCGATAATTGCCAATTCCAAAGATAGCCAAAGTCACAAGGACAAATATCTTGGTACCAGTAGAAAGATCTTGTCACAAGAAATGCTCCTGTGCAATACACTGTATGAATACACTGCCTGACATCTTTTGTGTTTCTTCACATTCTTCGGGAGACTAATACCCGGCGACATCAATATTGTAATTAAAAAATCTGCCAATACAAAATTGAAGAAAATGTGACTCAATCTCTTGT